>NC_067231.1:7129353-7429353 GCF_019924925.1 Ctenopharyngodon idella
ACATTTTAGAGGATGTTCACACTGTTTGATTAGATTAAAATGAACTCAGGTGTGATTGCTCTGTTAGTGCGGTTCATTTGAATAAGTGTGAACACTGCCTTCCAAACCCTGATACGCACCAAACAAGCAGACCAAGACCCCTGACAAGGTGGGTCTCTTTGTTTGTGTGTGCAACAGGGGAATTCTTAGAGCTGTTTAGACTGCTTTACACATTTTCTAAGCTTTTTGTGAGTTCTCAGCTGGTATAAATACCATCATAAAGTATGCACACACATACAACGAGCGCATTTAGCCCAGCTCACAGCGTTGTTTTGGATTTTCTGTAAGTTCCATTGCAAAATATACGTCATAAAAGTTTTTTTTTTGTATATTTAGGTTTGATGTTAAAAATGACATTCACACTGTCAGTCTAAGAGAGTCACATAAATCCGAACGGTCACACTGAAACGGATTTCCATTTTCCATTTTGATTTGAATAGGATTTTAAGCCAGATATTGAAAGTTGCTCGAAACGGATGCATTCACACTTGCTAAACCGGATTTCAATCGGACATGCACAAAAATCGGATTTTGATTGACAGTCTGAACGAGGCTTAAATGTATCAATTTCTCTTTTGGTCCAGACTGAAAGAACCAAGATAACCAAACTACAACTGTGAACACACCATTAGGGGGCTTTCACACTGACAGTTTAGTTCGAAACGGGGCACGGTTCGCATGTGAAAGCTGTCATGCGAACCCGGGTGTGCACCGGGCTACCAAACTCGAGACTACCTGAAGGAGGCTGTCTGAGTTCAGTTGCACTTGAACTGTGCCACGGTTTGCGTGAATATGAAAGCAACACGGACTCACGTGCGCACTTGTTCAGGAAGTAAAGTAACCTGTGCATATGTTTTCGCCGATTATAATGTATTTACTTCAATAAAATACATGTAAGAGATGAGTGATGATGATTTACCTTGGATTCGAGCAGGAGTGAACCTGCAGCATATTTGCGCTTTGCGAGTGCAATCAGAGCAGCAAATGAATGGCAATCAGCTGTCTCCTCAAAATAGGCTGCTTGCAAACAGCGGAAAACCGTCTAAATAAGGCGCACATACAGTAAACACAAGTGTCGTTTACTCTGCTGCACATAATAGCACCAAATTATTAAAAAACACAATTTACTGACCCGCGTTCTGTTTTCTATTATGCGCCGTACACGTCTTTGATGACGTAAGATGAACGCAAATGCACCAGAGTTCGATAGAATCAATTTGAGTGTGAAACCAGACCAACGCTGCGGGGGGCACCAGTGGTGATTTCATATAACTTCATACAATGTTATTTGAACAGAAAATTATGATTTTTAGAAAAAAAGGATAAAATGAAGTTCAATTTTCCAAAGCATAAGAGTTACAAATAGCCACGAGAGTGTGTTGGAACAGGCAAAATAAAATTTCAGTTAAATACTGAATACATTTGTTTTTTAATTAAGTTTTTTGAATAGCCTCAAATGTAACACACTTCTAAAACCTGAAAAATATAAAAATAGCACATAAATTTGCTTTTAAAATATCCAGCAGATATGTATCTATATTGCTTAAACACACATTTCAGCATGCAATCCTGAGTTTGTTCTGATGCACCATTATTAATGGAAATCTAAAGTAGCCCAAATTGTCAGCACTCTTTTGGAAACGTAGTGTTTCGACCTCACAGACAGCACTTTCCCAAACTTTT
The DNA here is from genome assembly GCF_019924925.1 of Ctenopharyngodon idella. NCBI lineage: Eukaryota > Metazoa > Chordata > Actinopteri > Cypriniformes > Xenocyprididae > Ctenopharyngodon > Ctenopharyngodon idella. Next base: position 7,131,076 of record NC_067231.1, read on the forward strand.
TCATCAGCTGAACCCCATAGACGTAAAACATTTACTCTAAGTACCCTTTGAGATTTTAAGTTACCATTGCAATAATTTATTGACACATTTGTTCACATGTTCAAGGTTCTCTGATGTCAGTTAATGGTCACATAACAAAACATAAAAATGATGTGTAATTGAACACAGTGTCGCTCTTCACTCTGAAACACAGCGCAACTGACTATATATTTCTTTTGAAGCATTTAATTTCATAAACCCGATATAAGATTTATCAAGTTTTTGGATCTATTTCAGTTAATTGTGCAGCCTCATTTTATATTTGGAATGTTACGTTTGACTTAATTAATTATTAGCTTTCTATCAACTCACGAACCTTCTGCATTTCCCTCACAAACTCACATGGAAGGATGGATTTTCTTAAAGTCGGCATGAAATGGAAGTTGCAATAGGCTTTTCTTCCCTATTGTGATGTATAGTGAAACGAACAAGAAAAAATGTTGGGCGGGACCAGATTTTGTGCATCGGGAATTGATTGGATTGTTGGATCGTTGTCATTTGCTATTGGTGGATCTCATGTGAGTGACAGGTTGTCCCGCCCTTGTGCCAGTAAACATGTCATCAGAGAAGAGATGTCACTGCAAGGAGGGGAAGTTATTTTGATTAAAGATTACGAGGGCACATTAATTAAAAAAAATAATGATGTGCATGAATAAATTGTTTATTATAAATATTCCTTAAAAAATAAGAATTGTAATTTTTGATTTCATGGTTATTTTAATAAAACAACATGAACATTTCTGTCTTTAATATTTTATTAAGTAGTAACCATTTTACAAATGGTATTTGATTTTGTGTTAAATTGTCAATGTAGTAACTTTTTATAGTAACTAGTAACTTATTTCTTTGTAAACATACCCCACATCCTTTGCTCAGAAACCACCGCTTGGTGTAGATTGTAATTACTATTTAATGTAGTCTCTGTCATTGCCATGGTGAACCGGCACAAAGGAGAAAAGAAAAAATAGAAGCTGCGTGTGTGAGGGGAGCTTATGGTTGTCTTGGTTACAACCATTCTCCCATGTAAAGTAATGAGAAGCCCAACCTGAGGGAGTGGAAACGGCTATTTTTAGCCCAGATTCATCAGGACCTGTGGATTTGTGCCTTTTTTGAACATTTGTTTGTTAGATTTATGTTCTTACACTGAGCTTAAATCAGTTATACTGCTACCCCGGAGTGAAATTTTGGGATAAATGGGGAGGTAGCAGGCTGATATTCAAGAGATTGGTCAGTTCATAGATGAAGTGAGTTTAGATCATCTACTTCTGGTCTTGTAGTTTCCTGAGGAGAAATTGGAGCATGAACTTTTGATTGGAGATCTTAAATTTTACATTATCATCTCATCTTTTTTACTCACCAATAGGATTCAATAGTCTGTATTATCATATACACTGATGAGCCAAAACAATATTACCACCTGTCTAATATGCCGTTGGTCCTCCGCGTGCTGCCAAAACTGCGCCGACCTGCCGAGGAATGCAGTCTATAAGACTTCTGAAGGTGTTCTGTGGTTTCTGGCACCAAGACTATGGCAGCAGATCCTTCAAGTCGTGTAGGCTGCAAGGTGGAGCCGCCGTGGATCGAACTTGTTGGCCAGCACATCCCACAGATGCTCAATTGTACTGATATCTGGGGAATTAGAGGCCAGGGCAACACCTTGAACTCTTCATCATGTTCTTTAAACCATTCCCGAAAAATGTGTGCAGTGTGGCAGGGCGCATTATCCTGTTGAAAGAGGCCACTTCCACCAGGGAACACTGTTGCCATGAAGGGGTGTATCTTCTCTGCAGCAATGTTTAGGTAGGTGGCATGTGTCAAATTTGGGTCCACATGAATGGCCAGACCCAGTGTTTCCCAGCAGAACATTGCCCAGAGCTTCACTCTCCCTCCATCAGCTTGTCTTCGTCCCACAGTGCATCCTTGTGCCATCACTTCCTCAGGTCAACAGTGCACACGTAAACGGCCGTCCACGTGATGTAAAAGAAAATGGGACTCATTGGACCAGGCGACCTTCTTCAACTGCTCCAATGTCCAGTTCTGATGCTCACGTGCCCATTGTAGGCACTTTCGACAGTGGACAGGGGTCATCATACATACTCTGATTGGTCGATGCACTGTGTGACACCACCATTAAAATTTGGTGCCACAGTAGAACTTCTGTTGGCTCAAACCAGACAGGATAGCCTTTGTTGCCTCGTGCATTGATGAGCCTTGAGGGCCCAACACCCTGTCATCGGTTCGTGGTTTGTCCCTCCTCGGACATCTGTTGGTAAATTCTCACCACTGCTGACCAGGCCTTGCTGTTTCAGAGATACTCTGACCCAGTTGTCTTGCCATAACTATTTGGCCCTTGTCAAAGTCGCTCAGATCTTTATTCCTGTCCATTTCTCCTGCATCCAACACATTGATTACAAGAACTTATTGTTTGTTCTAATCTATCCAGATCTTAATATGTGGCCTTAGGAGATAATCAATGATATTTGCTTCACACTGGTCATAATGTTTTGGTTCATCAGTGTAGATCTGGCATGTATAGTTCTACTGAAGCATGCATTAATCATACAGAAAATCTGCTTTATTCTTAAAGGTGTTGTAGGGGATCTTTTAAAGAGTGGCACTCAGAAAATGCCCTGCCATGATATCTGTGAAATATCACGGAAATAGGTCTCGTAAGAAATCACACCTGTCTTTGTAAACATGTGAGCCAGTCAGAAAACTAGCAAGCACTTAGAGCCTGTCAATCATATGTTGTGTTTGTATTTGCTAACGTCTTTGGAAGGTGATGTATGTTTTAGAGAGCAATCAGTCAATACACTGGCAAGTCTACATTAATATAATAATAGTGAATAGTATTAATGATACCTGCTTTGTTTTCACTTCTTATTGATGATAGGAATAAAGGATAACAAAAAGGATATTTTGTTTTCATTTTAAATTTAGTTGTTATCACTGAAAGTTAATTTGAACTATTTTGTTGTTTGTTTTTGTCTTTTATATATATATTTTAAATATGTTTTGATTAATTATTAAATCAGTTTTAGTTCGAGTCATTTTGGTACAAGTTAAAATAAAAGAAAATTGTTGCCTTGGCAACTAGCTAAAAATAAAATACATTTAGTTTTTTTTAACATTTAATTTTCTGTTAACATTTATTTTTTCCAAGTAACGAAAATGTTTCTTTGATTGTTTTAGTTAACTATAATAACCCTGCATCATCCAACTCGACCTCATGCGAAAACAATTGTTTTACACGTATGAATTTGTACAATATAAAAAATACGATCTTTAGAAAAACGTAAGCGTGAAGGTCCACCCCAACCCTATCCCGATACCTAAACCTAACTGTCAGTGGAGCGTAAGCAGATTATATGAAAATGTATGAATGAGATTGTACGAATTCATAAGAATTAGGCAACCGCTTGCCATGATGTAAAATATACGAATTGCCATGAGAGTATGTTGTATCAGCCGTAAAGTAAAGCTGTTCCAAAACAAGTTACTTACACCAATGAATCCAGCGCAGTAAAACCAGGAATTTAATCTGGTGAAACTAATGGCACAGACTTCACCACTTTTGTACAGACAACTGAACTTTGTTAAGAAAGAACAGAGCGTCTTTACTGTGATCAGGATTGCTTCAGGATGTACCTTGTATTTCAGGATGTACTCCTTTCATTGCTTGAAGAAAGAGATGCTTTTCTCATGTGTTAAGAGATGTAATTTTGTCAATCACTTCTGTATCTTATCTCTCACTTGTCAGTAACACACACACAGCTGCATGTGTTCAGGCTCCTGTGCTGGCAGGAACAGCTGGTTGCTGGGATATCTGCCACTGAGGGAAACCGATGTCACAACAGTCCGATGTCTCAAAGTAAAATCATTAAATTCCATCCTTCTGCTAGAAAAAAACAGTCCCTGTCTGTGACGGTAAACAGCAAATGAATGTTCCTAGGTGTACTGTGCCTCATCTGATCGAGCTCAAATATAAACTAAGAACTGTTAAGACTAAGAAGTGTTCATATGTGTGGGGACATTTATTTTTTTAACACAATATATTTCCTCACACACATATATCTGCTTATCTCTCATCATGAGAAAACGTTCATTTTCCATCTTTTAGTTTAAACCAGACTGGTTTTTGGCACAGTGCGCCATATACAGTGCATCCGGAAAGTATTTCCACATTTTGTTATGTTACTGCCTTATTCCAAAAGGGATTAAATTCATTTTTTTCCTCAAAATTCTACAAACAATACCCCATAATGACAATGTGAAAGAAGTTTGTTTGAAATCTTTGCAAATTTAAAAGCGAAATTAAATCACATGTACATAAGTATTCACAGCCTTTGCTCAATACTTTATTGAAGCACTTTTGGCACCAATTACATCCTCAAGTCTTTTTGAGTATGATGCTACAAGCTTGGCACACCTATTTTTGGGCAGTTTCTCTCATTCTTCTGTGCAGGACCTCTCAAGCTCCATCAGGTCGGATGGCGAGTGTCTTTGCACAGCCATTTTCAGATCTCTCCAGAGATGTTCAATTTGGTTCAAGTCTGAGCTCTTGCTGGGCCACTCAGGGACATTCACAGAGTTGTCCCGTAACCACTCCTTTGTTATCTTGGCTGTGTGCTTAGGGTCATTGTCCTGTTGGAAGATGAACCTTCCCCCCAGTCTGAGGTCCAGAGTGCTCTGGAGCAGGTTGCATTCATCTTTCCCTCGATCCTGACTAGTCTCCCAGTTCCTGCTGCTGAAAAACATCCCCACACCATGATGCTGCCACCACCATGCTTCACTGTAGGGAAGGTATTGGCCAGGTTTCCTCCAGACATGACGCTTGCTATTCAGGCCAAAGAGTTCAATCTTTGTTTCATCAGAAATTTTGTTTCTCATGGTCTGAGAGTCCTCCAGGTGAGCTGTCATGTGCCTTTTACTGAGGAGTGGCTTTCGTCTGGCCACTCTACCATACAGCCCTGATTGGTGGAGTGCTGCAGAGATGGTTGTTCTTCTGGAAGTTTCTCCTCTCTCCACAGAGAAACGCTGGAGCTCTGTCAGAGTGACCATCGGGTTCTTGGTCACCTCCCTGACAAAGGGCCCTTCTCCCCTGATCGCTCAGTTTGGCCGGCGGCTCGCTCTAGGAAGAGTCCTGGTGGTTCCAAACTTCTTCCATTTAGGGATGATGGAGGCCACTGTGCTCATTGGGACCTTCAATGCTGCAGAAATGTATCTGCACCCTTCCCCAGATCTGTGCCTCGATACAATCCTGTCTCGGAGGTCTACAGATAATTCCTTGGACTTCATGGCTTGGTTTGTGCTCTGACATGCACTGTGGGACCTTATATAGACAGGTGTGTGCCTTTCCAAATCATGTCCAATCAACTGAATTTACCACAGGGGGACTCCGAGCAAGTTATAGAAACATCTCAAGGATGATCAGTGGAACCAGGATGCATCTGAGCTCGATTTTGAGTGTCATGGCAAAGGCTGTGAATACTTATGTACATGTGATTTTTTTTTAATAAATTTGTAAAAATTTCAAACAAAATTCTTTCACGTTGTCATTATGGGGTATTGTTTGTAGAATTTTGAGGAAAAAATGAATTTAATCCCTTTTGGAATAAGGCTGTAACAACAAAATGTGGAAAAAGTGAAGCGCTGTGAATACTTTCCGGATGTACTGTAAGTTTTGACAGTATATTTATTGTTTATGTTGCTAAGGATGGTTATAACATTCAATAATAAAAATAAAACTGAAATTTTTATTTTTGCATACTGCATACTGCTTCACATAGTACTTAAAAATATAGTAGGCACAATACAGTATTAACTGTATATTCTGTACAGTAAATTGTTTACTTGCTGAGGGTTTAAACAAAGTGGAATAAACTGTTTTTTTCATGAACTTTTTTTGTGCAAAAATATATTTCATTGTTATTGTTAGCTAGCAGACTATCATCAAAATTCATTAAGGTTCATTAATAATAACACATTTTGTAAATAATATTTTTATATATAAAAAGTCGTTTTTAATTTAATTTTAATGTTGGAAAACCATATATTTTTCAGAATTCTCATTTATATATTTGTTAAATATGAAACACATGATATTATTGGAACTTCACGAAGTTATTTACAGAAAATACTTAAAACTCAGAAGGTATTTTAATTCTGGTTACTGAAGGAGGTAGTGTTGTCAAAAATATTGATATTTCGATATGTATCAATACTGAAATATCTGAAATGGTTCCAATACGCCTTTTCTGCAGTATCGATACACCGATACCAGCTGCGTGTTCTTACTCTCTCTTCTCTCTGACGGTGAAGTGACACACCCCCCTCCTGTCACTCACTCGTCTCATTTGCTTCGGCTGAATAATGCTTGTATTTCACACAATTTTAGTCATTCCCGCAGGTTTCGCGCTCTCATAAAGCTGCCTCTCAAACAGCTTGCGACTACCAAATTCAATACATTTGCGTGGCTTATTGTGCTTAAACAGACAAATACATACAAAATTATGTCAAAATGCCCATCTTGCTGACTATTCAGATAAATACTGTCAGTTTTGGAGTGTAAATAGTTGAGAGAAAACACATGTTCTGTAACAGTATATTGGATCCATGCATAAGCTCTTAAAGTGACAGCAGCCTAATAAACCTGCTGCTGTCTGTCACGTTAATCAAAGAGCAAAAAACAAAGCAAAGATAAAATCACTCGCTGCTCTTGCCTGAATAACTTCTGTAACTTTAATTGTAAGCATTAATCTGTATTTCATTTTTATAATAAAATAACACTGGATAGTCTTCACATTTGATTACTTTTTCCTGTAGTATTTCTTACCTGAATACTACTGTTAGACCCACCTGAAAAACTTAAAGCCTTGTTTATTTAATTTGTGTTATCGTTTGCAATTAGTTTATTTGTACTTGTCTATTTTTTTTTTTTTTTTTTTTGTAAATTTAGTTTGATTTAAATAAAGCCTCACTGTGCTGTGTGTAAACTATTATCAAAAAATTATGAGATAATAACAAATGATCTGTATGGTAGTATATATATGGCAGTTTTCCCTGTAGAATCAAAAATAATATTGAATATCGATATTTTTCAAGGTATCGTATCGAAGTTGAAAAGTCCATTATCGTGACAACACTAGAAGCAGAATTATATGGATTCAAATAAATTGGATTATGGTTTTGAATGAATAAGGTGTTCAGTTATATTCTTTTATGTTGTTAACTGTGGGTAGTGACACTGTGATTTTGCTATTGAAAATCATATTGTTTGTCTTGTGAACCGAAGGGAAACTTCTTGATTTACGTTTGATATCTTATTCGTATTACACCCTGCTCATAGTCTTCAGTATTACCTGTAATACAGTATAACCTGTATTACCATGTTACTAGTTCTCCGTGCTCAAACACTGCTGTGTTTCTGTACTAAGAGTTTTGACATTAAGCTAAGGAGAATGTTTAAGAGCACTGGAGCGTAACACATACACACTGACACAATCTCTCTCTCACATGCACATTCAGTTGGGTTATGCAAAGTCTTGCCGAGGTGCACAGTCAGAGTTTAACAGCTTCAGTGAGAGCTATATTTAACATGGTGTGTGTGTGTGTAGATGTGTTACGCTGTAAGATAGCGCCTTTAAACTCCCCGTAATAAAGTGCCGTTTAGCTGTGTGTGTATCCAGGTGTGCAGCTCTGAGCTAAAATTGTGCGAAAGAGTTGTTAAATTTGCCCATGGCATCACACATTTATTTTCCCACTAGGATAGTGTAACGTGCTTCTTTCTCAGGAAAGAAAAAGAGACTAAATGTTGTGATGATTTCTGTTTATGCCAAATGTAGAAAGTCTTGGAAAAGCGTTTGTTCGCTTACCTGTTCAATCATTTAAAAAAAAAAGAAAAAAGGAAGATTTAAAAACTAAAACATGCATCTGAATTAACATTTCAGTGCTGGGTAGTAACTGATTATATGTAATCTGAATTAAGTACTTGTAATTAGATTATATTATGTATTAAAATGATTAGTTACTTTTTTATGGATTGCATGATATTATTCACACATTATTTTGACCTAAAATATTTACTTGTGATTTTAAGTAAATATTTAAATAATTTGACTACACTTACAGTTCTCTAATGTTGTTTAATGGTCACACTGGCATGCAGGTAAACAAATAAAGAAGATCTGTTTTTAGAGTCCAAGTGTTGTTTTTATTTTTAAAGTATTTTTTTTTGTATTTATTTGTATTTTTATGTCAACATGGTACAAAATAATCTTATTCAAATCTATGTGATAAACGACTAATCTAAAAGTAATCAGAATATATTACCTAAAATGTGTAATCTAATAGATTACGTTATTAACTTACATTTTCGTCATGCAATTTATATTCAGTGACGGACTACAATTTGTAAGTAATCTTCTCAGAACTGAATGTATTATAGCTCTCTGCAGAGAGGGGAGATTTGGGGTAAATACTTGGACTGACCATGTGATGAAGTTGCGTTTTATACAGAAACTCTCTCTCTCCCTCTTTAGTTGGACAAATTTTATACGCGGACAGACACAACGAAAACGAAAATGCCAGTGGCGTCTGCCAGCTCTGACTCAGGTAAGATGCTTTATTTTACTAATTATCTGAATGTAGAGTTTGTTACCATTCCAAATCTTGTTAGTCCACAAAAGGGTTTTGTGAAATAATGAGGAGGGAAAGTCAGTGACAACCATAACAAGCCAGTCAGCCATTTCTGGCTGGAACACCACAATATACTGGGATTAAATGTTTGTGCTTCACTGAGCATCCACACATCCACCAAGCTTCAAAGCTTAGCTTTCACTGGAGAGACATTTGAGTCAATATCATTTCATTTCTCTGGACAGCTACACAGAATAAAATCAATGCCTTGTTCTGTTATGATGTTCTTTTGTTAAAAGAAAGACAAAAACAGAGCGATGATCACATCTTCCTGTACAGAAATTCTGTATTCTGAAACAGGGGAGTTTGTGTTGAGACTGGATGATGAAAAAAAGTGGTGATGAGACAAGTAACATAAGATAAGTAAGTAGAATTTATGGCAGGTACACATTTTAAAAATTATGTAGAAGCAATACAATTAAAATAAATGGAGCAATGACAAGGGGGTCCTCACACCATTAACTGTAGATAGATAGATTGCTTGTCCATGTACTGTAGGTATTCATCAATTTAGATTTTTAAAATTGTACCTCATGGTACCATGAAATAATTAAATGGGAAGTGTGCAATTAGCAACGCTTTACAATAAAGTTCAATTTGTTATCATTAGGTGTCATGCACTAACAATGAATGTTTTGGTTACTAACATAACCTTGGTTCCATAAAATAGACGAGAACGAACATTGTGTCAATATCCCTTTCTCTTAAAATACTGAAGCCTGAATTAATCATATATGAGCCAACACTGAGTGCCATTTCATCAGAATCTTTCGACCGAGGAAGCGGGCAAGTGACTTCTAACAGTGAAAGCATTATAACATTTTAACATGGCAAGCTTATGCAATGTTTGTTCCCGTCTATCTCAGGGAAGTGAGGTTACGTTAGTATTATGTTAGTATTAGTATTATGTTAGTATTTTCGATAACGTTTCTCTCACATTGCATTGGTAGCCACCACACAGATGTCACTATTAGACACCCCGCTTGACCAAGCCCAGGAGGAGGACATTCCCCTGGTGGAGTGGGCCTTCACTCCAATAGGACATTGCAGGGCCTAATGATCTGTAGGCCAGCACAATCGTGTCCACTGTCTGAACTGACAGTCTGTGCCTTCGAAGCACACAAAAAGCTGCTCCGATAGCTGGAAGTGGCTGGAGCATTTAATATACACCCTAAGTGCCCGAACAGCAGATGCAAAAACTGCTTGTCCACAGAGTCAGGGAGAGCCAACAGGGTTATGATCTGTGCTCTGATGGGAGTGGAGAGCACCTTAGGCACATAACCATGCCTTCGCTTAAGGATGACCTTACAGTCATTCGGCCCAGACTCAAGGCAGGATGCGATTATAGGAAGGGCCTGCAGGTCACCAACTCGCTTAACTGAGGCCAGTGCTAGAAAAAGGGCGGTTTTAAGCAAGAGTGTCCGTAATCCAGCTGACTGTAGAGGCTCAAACAGGGGCTTTGGAGGGTGGACTGGTCCCAAATCTGAACCTTATGGGGGCAAGACGGTCTAGTCTTCGGGTCCCCTTAAGGAACTTAATGATCAGATCGTTCCTACCCAACGACTGGCCAGCAATGGGGGCGTGGTACGGCACAACAGATCTTGAGCGTGGACGGGGGTCAATCCTTTCCTTTCTTGTGTAGAAAGGAATGGATTGACACCACATCACAAGTTACAGGGTGAGGATTCCAGACTGCGCACCAGTCAGAAAAGACAGACCACTTAAGGGCATAGAGGCGCCTTGTAGATGGGGCTCTCGTCTCGCAATGGTGTTTAGCACACTCCGCGATATGCACAAAGGCCCCCGTTGAGGGGCCACACATGAAGGCTCCACAACTCTGGTTGGGGGTGCCAAATTGAGCCTGCCACTTGGGAGAGGAGATTGCACTCTGGTTCAGCCTGCCTGGCACGAGCACTGCCCTCACTGAGCGAAGGTTGTACTGTGCCCACAGGAGGCGGTGTCCACCGGCAACAATTGACATGTTGTCCGTCCGGACCAGGACGTGGTGGCCTTTTAGGTCCGGCAGAAAGGCCTTAAGCCTTAGGTGTGCCACCATCATCTCCAGACAATTGATGTGCCAGCGGCGCTCCGAACCTGACCAGGTTGCGATTTCTGGCCTGCCATCGCACAGTGCGCCCAAACCTGTGTTGGAGACGTCTGTCGTGACCACTTTCCTTCTGGAGACCAGCCTCAAATGCACTCCCAACTCTTACAATTTGGAGGTCCTCCAAAGTGCCAGAGCCCTGACGTAGAATTGAGTCACCTTGACGTTTAAGCGCCACGTTCGCCAAGAACGGGGTGGGATGCAGGCTTTCAGCCAGGACTGAAGCGGCCGCATATGTAGAAGGCGCAGCAGAATGACTGAGGAAGCTGCTGCCATGAGGCCCAGCAATCTCTAAAATGTCTTGAGCTTTGAACGGCTTTGAACGATTTGCTGAACTTTTAGTAAGTGCTCTGGCGACAGCCACGCTCTGGGCTGAGTCGAAAACTGCACCTAGAAAGTTTAAATGGTAGCACGGTAAACTGGTAAGCCACCCTTTCGAACGCAAACCTCAAGAACGGTCTGTGATGAGGGGCTGCCTGGATATGAAAGTATGCATCTTTCAGATCCCCTGATAAAAAGCAATCCCCTGTGTGAATCTGCGAGAGGGTTTGTTTCAAGGTTAGCATTCTGAACGGCCGTCTCATGAGGGTGTGGTTACTTCATCTTCAAGGATGGGCCTGAGGGCACCATCCTTCTTTGGAATGAGGAAGTAGCATCTGTAAAACCCTGACTCGCCATGGGCTGCAGAGACTATCTCCATTGCGCCCATCGCCAGTATGCTCTCTACCTCGGTTCTCAGAACATGCATCTCATGTGTGTGTGTGAGTAGCCTTGATTGATCGTGTCCAGGACCCAATTTGATTCTCCTGGAATGGCCTCCCGTGCATGCCGACCCTTGCGCTGTTGAGAGAGAGTGTGTGAAAAAAAGAAATGCCCTTTTTTTTGTGAAGGTGTTTTTTTTTGATCTGCTGTAACAGATTATTGCACACATTTGGTGGGAACATATGCTAAAACATTTTTAGTTGTACATTTTAGTTAAGTTATTAGTACCTAATACCTAATGTGTTGACTAATGGTAACAAATTCAAACCTTATTGTGAAATGTTAACAAGTAATTTAAATAAACATGTCCCAGAGTATATATTTAAAGGAAGTACCTTGTGAGTCAGCATCACCTTGAAATGTTTATCTTTTAACAGACATCACCATCCTTCTGTCAAGGTGCACGTTTCTGGTATTAAATGAATGAGCTCACAGTGCCCGACCTGCAGTCATGCGAATACACACATTGTAATCTCTTACACTGCACAGAATCTTGGCTCAAAGCTGATACTTCCAGCTCTGTGACTGCACTGAATGAGCATGCAGACAGAAAAGAGACAAATTATGTGAACTTGCCATTTTTCTGTGAATAACAAATAGTGCAGCAACCTGGGACACGTTACTGTTATTCACATGTTAGTGACCCAAATGTTGAGTTACTCCCTCTGGGGCTGCAGCCATACCTCAGGACATTTTGTTTTAGCTATGTGCTATCTGTCTTCTGATGTCTACTCAGTCACAAAAGAGGTTTTGACTTTAGAAATGATATTTGCCAATATTAACAGGATCCTGTCACTGAAAGCGCATAGAGGCTAAATTCGCTTTACAGGATTGGATAGTAAGGAAACATACTAAAACATGATTTACGAGTCATATGGTAAAGACTCTTTTTATAGTAGAAGAAATTCCACAGGGACAAGCTAGAGTGCTTCAGCAGCACAACATGAAGAAGTGCACTGGGGTAAAAAGCATCTCTTTTAGTTGGATAATGACGTTTGTCATCAGTTTTTAGTTTATCTAATTTATTAAAAAATACATTAAAAAGAAATTCATAAAATGACTTGAATACACCTCTTCTGTGGTTAGCTTTTTTACATTTCTGAATTAAAATTTATCTGGATAAATGTTTTAAGGACATAAAATAAAAAATGTCAAGGTGATACAACTGTCCAGTGAAAAAAAAATTCTTGAAACGAAATCGTGCATTTTTTTATTATAATTTCCTAGAATTATTTTCTCCACTGACCATTAATAATTTAAATAAAGTATAATTTGATATTTTATGACAAGGTTCAGGTTGTAAAATATCATTTGGTGTGGCTCTGCAAAAACTTAATAATGAATAATAGTTTTGTGAAAAATACTTTTTACCTTGAAAAATATATGTAAAAACGTTTTGGAAAATAATGATTAAGATGCACATGTATTCAAGGTATAGGGAAAATATGTTTCTTGATGGTTGTTTCATTTGAACTTTTCTTGAAAATGGTATAAAAGTTTGATGACACTTTACAATAAGGTTAACTACATTTGTTAACATGATCTAAGAATAAACAATACTTCATTTAAAGTAATTTTAACATTTACTTATGCATTTTAAAATCAAACATTGTTAACATTACTTAATTCACTGTGAACTAACGTTAATAAACAAAAATTTTTTTGTATTTTTGTTAACTAACATTAACCAAGATTGATAAATATTGTAAAAAAAAAAATATAGGTAACACTTTATTTTACAGTGTCCTCGTTACACGTTACATGTAGTTACTGTGGTAATAATTATAAATTATGCATAATTACATGCAACTAACCCTAAACCAAACCCTCATTCAGACAAACACAATCAGAGATATGTTTAAAAGTACCCATAGTCCTCCAAGGTTTATAATGGTTGTGAATGGGGGACCGCGATTTGAAGTAAAAAATAATGCATCCATCCATTAAAAAAAGTAATCCATACTACTCCAGGGGGTTAATAAAGGCCTTCTGAAGCGAATCGATGCATTTTTGTAAGAAAAATATCCATATTTAAAACTTTATAAATTCAAATAACTAGCTTCTGGCGGACGACCGTACGCAGAAATAAATCATGAAAATCATGGGATAATTTTCATTTTTGGGTGAACTATCCCTTTAAAATAAAGTGTAACCAAAATATATTGCTCACTGTTAGTTAATACATTAACTAATGTTAACAAATGAGACCTTATTATAAAGTGTTACCAATTTTTTTGTAAACCATATGAAACAAAATATGCATTACGAATGTTAAAGTGTTCATTTTGAAATATAAATACAGATTCATGCTTTGTAAGGTATATGCACATATAACTTAATATACCGTTTACAATTCACAGTGGTTGTGTAATTATGTTGCTTTATACAATACTGTTTCTTATAGAAGCTTGTTTCCGCCACTGAATAAAAAATAAAAAAGGTAATTGCAACTTTTTATCTCATAATTCTGACTTTTGTTAATTTAGTCAATAAATGTGTCCACCTTGCGTAATAAACATAACATTATTAAGTAAAGTGTACATATATTATGTAACAGTGACTAATTCAAATGATTTGTATTTACTCAAAGAAATTTTGTCAGCTTTACTTGAATTTCTTTTGTTCATACAACTAAATTGTTATTTATACAAATTACTCAATATAGTTATAATAATATAATATAATATATACTTTTTTAAGTAAATCCAACAATTAATTTTTTTGAGTGTGGTTAAGTCAATAATTTAATTTAACAATATATACAAATAGCACTTCCCAAGCAAACTGTGTAATTGGATGATGGTCAATAAAAAAGACATCAGGAAATAAAATACACACTTCACAACTTATTGTGAGAAATAACGCCAACTGCATATGGCCTTAAAGAAATGAAGCTTTATTTAGAACATTTTATACTGTCGCAAATATAGTGTGATATAGTAATAGAGGCTTGTTTTATAATGTTTATTGTATTCAAATCAATTTCTGCTAATAATCCCAGATATATGTTCATGTTTAATATTTCCTGCATAATTATGTACATAACAAAATATATTTTGTGATGTGTTGTGCAGCAGACACACCCATCATAATGATTTATATATATTGCCAATCCTGCCTGAAATAACCTAGAGATAACATCCAAAGTAACAATTAATTTACATACATATTTCCCTAAAAACTAATTCTGTGCAACTAATACTTTTTGATTTTAAATAAAAGTTTTGGCTGTCAGTCAATGGTGCCCTCTGGTGCTCAAATATTTCCGGTGGTTTCACCACCTGCCAGCAGTGTAGAAGCAATCTAGTCATATATCAGTGGGCTGTAAACATGTAGCTTTACCAGTCTATAGTATCCAGCATGCTTTTCTGCATTGTGGTCTGCTGAGGAAGCAATGCTATTTCAGCAGATTCTAAGCACCTAAACATGCTGATCCAGAAGGCCAGCTCGATTAATCACTGAATGAAGTGCATGGCAAAATGGTTCTTGCACAGAATGTCTTGAGCTGATCTAGGTTCTAAGGTGGGTTAGGACAAGATTGTCAAAGGTCTTCATTAAAAGGGATGTCAGTACTTCTAGTTTTTGGTGCCCGTTGTTGGACAAGCACTTTCTAAGCACTGGAAAGAACCCAATTAACTTTCCACTTAGCTTGAGAGCATTGACCTTCAAGACTTTACATCAACACTGGACCTGCTGGTTTCCATCCTATGCTCTTCCTTCACCCGATCAACTAATGAAACTTTTGTCCGTGCCATTACTGAAGTGCCAGTGTCATCCAGAGTCCTCATTTAGCTTGAGATATATCACCTCAGTTGACACTTGTGATAATGAGGTCCAGTTTGCCAGAAGTAAACACTAGCTGCCAACACTGTGACAGCTAACTGATTATACAGCATGACATAACTCCTTTAGCCAGTTATTAGAAATGTGCACTCTCCAGGTTTTTTTTTTTTTTTTTTTTGTATTTACTCCTTATTGTAAGGTTTAGATGCAAGGTTATGTTTACAGTGTACTCTGTAAAACATTTGCATGAATTGGTGTATTTGTTAGATAATTGTTCTTGTACTTGTAATATTTTTTACAGCAGTACTTCTACAATATATTGGAGTTAAATATACATAAATAGCATAGCTGTGACTTCACAATGAACAGGAACAGGAAATGACTGATGTAGCAGCATTATAGAGTACCTCAGAGATGATGTGTTTTTGTATGCAAAACCCGTAAGCGAGTTAGCATTTTAGGACTTCCGGTTCCATCGCCCTAAAGTCTATGGGTTTTTTGAATGGGTTTTTACTAAATCACCTGAAGGTCTGTGGTTAACAAAGCCTCTAAATATTTCCACATTTTGATCTATGACATAAAACACACCAGTTATAACCCGCTTGTGATTTTTTAAACCTTTATTGTGTCTTAAAAATGGCGGTTGCTAACAAGTTGCTAAAAGGGACTACTTCCTTTGGTGGGGACTTTAGACGTCATCATGACAAACAGGACATTTGGACAGCATTTCTTATGAAAAAGTGGATAAGTATTCATACACAGCGCAGATCATAATCAGCGAGCATGTTTTTAAATAAAGTTGTTTTTTAAATAGCTTGGTGGTGGTGACGTTGATCCACGACCATGGTGTGCTGTAGTCCGTTTATAGTCTACTATTAGCTTTTTATATCTGACGACTTTATTTAGGCTTCAAAATGTATAAATGTTGTGTTAACTTGTAAAGATTATCTTGATAGACAAAACGTGTAAGTATCATAACCATTTGTTAAACACAGAGCTTATTTTTTGTGATTTTCCAAAAGTCTATGGGAAAAATGCATAGGCTTTCGATCAAGGGAACCCGTGCGCCGCTAACTTCCGGGTTGGCCTACAAAAACACGTCATCTCTGAGGTACTCTATTTGTGTCTGTATTACAGTTATCTCATGTTTTTATTTACTGGTGATGTCCACAGTACAATATTGGTGCTTGGGTTCCCAGCATGCATTTCGGCATGAACACATTTTTCTGCCTCTTGGTGTATTTTGCCGTTGCTGTTTTTGTTGTCACTTTAAGTTAATTGAGCAACAGTTTACAATGATTTAAATTTGTTAATGACTATGCATTAGTCAGTGCATTGGTAATGCATGGTATCATGAACAAATTATCAGTACTCTTACAGCATGTATTACTAATCTACTAATATATTTTTAATGTTTTAAATTGTATAAATTAACTTCATTTAATTTACTATGAGCAATTTCATTTAAAATGAACAACAGTATATTTATAAATTATCATTAACCTAAATTAAATGCTATAAATATGTTGTTCGTTGTTAGTACATGATACATTAACAAATTTCTGTCTGTTCAAAATCATTGTAAAGTGTTAATGTTACTTGTTTTGTAATGTGGAGTTTAATATTTTTTAATCTAAAATTATTTGCTGTTGTTTGTTAAATGTCAATTGTTTGATTTTTATATGCCAAGCGTTGGTTGCATGCCTTGTTAACTCATATTAAAAGGTCAAAAGCAATAACAACCACTCAGCTCACTACAACAGCACTGCAAACACTCCACCACTTTAACTGCTTATAAAAGATTATTTTATTTATTTAGCACTAAATTACAGCCTGTAGTGACTGTTAAAGGATTAGTTCACTTCAGAATTAAGATTTTCTGATAATTTACTCACCCCCATGTCATCCAAGATGTTTATGTCTTTCTTTCTTCAGTCGAAAAGAAATTAAGGTTTTTGAGGAAAAGGATTTTTCCAGGATTTTTTTTCCATATAATGGACTTCACCAGGGTTCAATGGGTTGAAGGTCCAGATTGTCCAAAAATCTGCCTACGTCACGCGTGTCCATTCCAACGTGATTACGTAATGCGTGGTGCATTGCAGAGCAGTGCAAGATGAGCATTTGTGGTTAAAAAGTATATAATTTGTTTTGTTTTTTTTAGAAAATGACAGATTGTTTCGCTAGATAAGACCCTTATTCCTCGTCTGGGATCGTGTAGAGCCCCTTGAAGCTGCACTGAAACTGCAGTTTGGACCTTCAACCCGTTGAACCCCATTGAAGTCCACTATATGGAGAAAAATCCTGGAATGTTTTCCTCAAAAACCTTAATTTCTTTTCGACTGAAGAAAGAAAGACATAAACATCTTGGATGACATGGGGGTGAGTTAATTATCAGGAAATTTTAATACTGAAGTGAACTAATCCTTTAACTGAGTGTAGCTACCAACAAAATGAATGTGCACTTGAAAAAGCAGCTTTTCCAATTTACTTAATTAAAAGTAGCTAAAGCAACACAACATTTTATCACCACTTAATTTCATTCAAAATGTAAAATTAAAGTTTACTTAATTTATTTGTGTTGGGACTACATGAGTCACTGTTGCATTAACTGAAACTTCATGGATGGATTTTTAGTTCTCAGCATGCTTTGCAAGAACTGAATTGGGAGAGTAAATGCTGAAATTGTTACTTTGAAATTGACCAGTTAGATTTTAATATTAAGGTATGTTGAACATATGTTGGAGTTTCTGTTGTTAAAGTTTTTGTGGTTACCACTGTGCTGAATAGTAGAGCTTGTGGTTAGGTTATAGGATAGTTATATGAAAATAGTGGTGTTTGTTTACATTACATACATTGAAAGTAGCTGTGATAATGTCAAAATACATCATGTGAAATTAAGATAAAGTAATTTTATGTTAACATTTGCCTTAAAAATAAAGTAAAATAAAAAAGTATATATTTATTTGCTTTGTTATTTTTACTTTACTTTTCAGATCTTACCTTTTATGTAGTGTGTAATAGCAGTTTGTGAATGTAAAAGGTTTGCTAAGTTTCAAAGATCAAAGAAGAAAGAACTGAACTGCCTAAAAAACGAGTAGTCAGTAATTCCAGTCTTACTTCCTGCATGAACCTACGTAGGTTTGTAACATATTTACATAATGCCATCCTATGGTCTTCATTGGCTGCCCGCAAACAATAGGTGTGTTCAACTTGATGTGGCACTGCGTAGACCGATTGGTGTATGAGATCAAGTATACACCATCAAGTGTAAGTACCGCAAGAGCGTTTAGAGAGCAGACGGATTCATATACCTTTGAATCGGTCTTGTGGTACTTTGATGTCATACACCGATTGGTCTGCGCAGCGCCTCTTCAAGTTGAACACACCTAATGTCTGCTTTGACCCACCCTCAAACACTGTAGTTGTAGATGAGGCCTGGAAGAGTTTGATTCGTGTTGTGGACGTGTCAAGCAGATGCTGTTCTGCTCTGCAAAAGCAAATCCACTTTGCATGCATTTTCAAAGGATGAGGACTCAAGCTCGACTTGATACGGTAAAACCAACGCCATCATTACTGTTCGTATCACTGTGGAACAAGTGCTGAGGAAGCCTCTGGAGCTGAAATTCAGATATGATAATGCGGTAGACCAATCACAACCGACTGAGCCCTCTGACCAATCAGAGCAGAATAGGCTCTCAGAAAGGAGGGGTTGAGAGAGACCAGATCCTTTATCGAATAATTCCAGATACTATGAGAAAAGAGGTGATGCTGCAATGTATATTGTGTGAAAATTTTTTATACCTTCTATGCATGTAAACTTATTGTAGGAGATTTCCAAAATAAAATTAGGAACCTTTTAAATAGAATAATGGGAGCACTTTCACTTAGTTATTAGGATTTTACTTAATTTTGTCTGTAAAATGTTCTTGAAACATCTGAATGAACTTGTTTGAGTAAATTTTACTTGTTGTTTTTCAGTGTGGATAGGATAGCTCACATCATCTTGGAGGTTCATCACAAGAATGTTTCATTTTGAAGAGTTAATATTGAGATCTCTGATTGCAGATGCATCTTGGCAGGGTTTGAGACATGGTTGAGAGCTCACAGCATCTGAGATCTAAGAGACTTAAGTAAAAGTCTCCATTTACACTTAATGTAAATTTATAGGAGAAACATTTAAGGAGATTAGCTTTTATAGAGATCTCGTAAGCGATTCTTCTTTCCAACTGAGAATTTCCACTTCGCTCTTTGTTCGTATTAGCTATTTTGTCTTCATCCTCTTTTTTTCTATATTCTGTCTCTCCCTCTTCTGCATTGTCTCCTCTTATTAGGTCTCTG
This sequence comes from Ctenopharyngodon idella, assembly GCF_019924925.1. Classification (NCBI taxonomy): domain Eukaryota; kingdom Metazoa; phylum Chordata; class Actinopteri; order Cypriniformes; family Xenocyprididae; genus Ctenopharyngodon; species Ctenopharyngodon idella. Next base: position 7,150,799 of record NC_067231.1, read on the forward strand.
CGTTTAGTTTTGAGCTTTCTCAGTGGGTCTGTCAGGCATTGAGACAACGGCTGAGAGGGAGTGTTAAGGAGGAGGCTAAAATTCTCTGGCAACCTGTGTATTTGGAATCAGTGCTGTTAGAGTCAAATAGAAGCGAATTAGGAGGCAGAATGCAAAGACGCCCAGTTGTTTATGCTGCCTCAAACTACCTTTTTTAAGGAGGGGAGATGAAGAGAGAAGACAAAAACGGGAAAAACAAGGAAGCCTGAGGTGTTACCAGACAGGGAGGGAACAGTCAAGAAATGGAATACCTAGGAAGGGACAAGCAAGAGAAAGAATGAGAGGTGGGGGGGCTTTCTGGTAACTGATGCTGACGTCAAGGAGGTGGAAAAAAGTGAAGCAACAGAAAATAAGGAAGGAGCGCATGTGAATTAAAGGCAGGAAAAGAGGTTTCAGAGAGACTGAACTATGGCTGGGAGTCTCTATAACAGATTGTCCCTGGAGGAGATTGGATCGATCAGATCTCTAGAGAGTCCAGGAGGTAAGACACAGAGAGCGCAAGATCAGCTCAGCTCTTTAAAAGCATGCTGTGGTGTCACTGGAGGAAAAGGGACTTCAGTTTTTATTGTGGTTTTGCAGTTACAGTAAATGTAAATGCAACTATAATAATGGATGAATTGATTGATATGAAATGTTGGTATCAAGAGTTGTCATATTCTCATTGCAGTTGATAACATGATCATACTACTTCTGGTGTTAAATTAAAAATGTAAAAAAGTTAAATAAATGCATTTGATTCATAATCATTAGGCATTATTTGTGCATTATAATCATAATGCCGTATAATAAACATCTTTTCATAATTGCGATCATTATATTTTCCTATTCGTGGTAAAATTAATTGCTCGTTTAATCACAGAAACCTCTCCTCAAGTTACATATATTTAATAGGGTTAGGAGTCTGTTCAAATCACTAACCATAATTATGAATAATAGTAATAATTGTCTTATTATACACATGCTAACGCTTTTTATTCCTGTATCCATATTATATTTTAAAGGCATTCCTAATGCAATGCAAATTATATCAATATATCATAAAATGCATAATGTAACCTGTTATATTGTTTTCCCCATACATTCGAATACTTAATTATTTACACAATACCAATAAGGTAAAACAAGACAAGATGCAAATAAAAAGCTTATGTAAGCAATTGTTTAGTGAAGGACTGACAAATTAAATTAAGTGAGGGTGTCAACTTAAAATTAATTTTGATATTTAATGTACAGTGGGATGTTTTAGAATGAAATAATACTACAAAACATCACAGAAATAATCAAATCAATTTACAGTATGCCTGTGTTGCTTTTCCCACTAAAATGATGTCACTTCCTGCCGGTTGATGTCTTTAGTCCTTATTTATCAGCTTGACTAATGGAATAATAATTGTGTAATGTATCTTGTAGAAACTGTATGTCCACTAAAAAATAATGTGATTTCTAATCTTTAAAAATTGCGAATACAATATTTTATCCAATATATTAATACTTCATGGGATGAAAATGAAAAGGCTATAAAGAATGTAACATTATAACATTATACATGGCATTATACTAGCAGTGATCAGCAGCACATTTCATGTGTTTTATAGTTCTATAATGCATGATACTATTGAAATGTGTATCGTTGTTGAGCTGCTAAGTATTATAACTCAACTTTTAAAATTATGAATACATTATGAATCCCCTTATTCATACAGGCTTTATAGAAATTGTCACCGACATTTTTTCATCCCGCTCTAGCACAGAATGTGTGTGTGCATGTGAAGAGGAGAGACAGGGAGGGGTGCATTGAAAGAGAGGTGACAAACCAGTGTCCAATTAGCTTTGTGCATGAGAGCACATCCTGTGTTTGTTACAGCTGCCTGGAGAGAATGATTTTATTTCCAGATTTCCTCTTTCTCTCTCTGCCAGAGGTTCAAAATACAGTCATTTACAAGTGGAATACATTCCATTGCATCTTTTCACAAAAAATGCAGTTTTCTCATATTTATGTGAACTGTTTCCTTGGTTATAAAGCAGTATTATTAGACTGTCAACTTTTTAGTCTGGACTTTAACTCTATTCCTGTGACACTTGAGATGGTTGACAATATATTGACAACATGTCCTTCTTGAACACAGTAAGCAGCATTGGCCTCATGAATATTCAATCTGCCAGTTGAATTATGCATGATTACATTAAATCATGTGCTTACACATCTGTAGGCCGGCTGTGTATATTGCATGAATAGCAGGACTGACATTTCCAATCGAATTTTATGAAAGAGTCTTTTAATATTGTAGGTGTGATGTGGCAAGCTGTTGAGAAGTCAATAGATGGAATTATAGGTGTAATAATGACAGACTACATCTAGGAACTCAAAGATAGTAATTCACTACTACAGTGGGATCACAGATGGGGCAAAAGAGATTTGATCAGTTGTTCTGGGCATGATATGTGATTTCACCAGACTGTTCTCCAAAAAAAAAATGACCCAATAGATCGTTTTTCAAGCACCTTATTACGACCTATATTAATGTTTTAAAGTCATGCGCCCTCTAGCTGGCATAAAAATAATGACAGTCGTGTTATGTCTGTCATCATGAAATCACGTATGACTGTCGTTACCACTTAAAATGCGTGTTCATTTAAATGCAATTCTGGACTTTTTACACCATTTGTCCTATTTCCATTTAGCAAAACTCATTTTTTTATTAACGACTACACCCACCCCACCCCCACCCCTAAACCTTAAACCTTAAACCTACCCTTAGTGATTTATAGTGCATATACACTTTATGAGCACATGATTGCATATTGTTATATATTGCAATGCTCTGCCAATTGAGCTACGCGAAACCGAAATATGACGCAGATAAAAGGGAACAATGCATTAAAATTAAAGTGTCCTGTTGTCGATAGGGGCAAAACTTTAGCAAATGCTCCTAGGGGTCGTATTTCATGAATTAAAATAAAAGTGTCCTGTTGTCGATACGGGCGCAACTTTAGTAAACGCTCCTATGGGTCGTATTTCAGGGAAGTGACAAACAACTTATATAGGCGTATTGGTTGGAGAACATGTTGGATTTCACACATGCAGGAATATAATAACATAATTCTATATGTTAAACCTTGTAGAAAGGTGGGTTTGATGGGTTTCATGCAGTGGTGACCTAACCACTTACCACCTAACCACTGTTATTGTGAACGGACCGTTGGCTGAACGTCTGATGTATATGGCACGCAAAATGGGAAACACTTTGGGAGTTTCAAAGTCATCATCTGATTGAATTCTACAGGATTTCTGGGAGACGTGTGTGTCTCGTTCTTTTAATGGTCCGCCTGAAAACAAAGCTGTTGTGATGCCAAACCCCCTCATGGAAAAAAAGCTGTCGTGTTTATAACTGAGGCAATGAGCGCTTATCAGGATCAACTAAACCCTGGATTTTCAAAAGTCTGTGAAGATTGCGGCTCCATTGTTGCAGTAAACTTGCAAAACGTTCTTGAATGAATAATTTATTAGATGCACACCACTCTGTTATCGTAGGGACATCAACTTTACATTTTCACGCCCCTAAACATGATGCAGAACAAAACGAGCTGTGATTGGATGCTTTACATGTCGGTCAGACGTCCTCTTGGCCAATGAAAGCTACATAATGACCGACACAATCTACCAAGAGCAGTGCAAATTAGCGTTGGCTCGCAAATAAGCAGAGCTGATGCTCATCAGGTACGGGTCGACACAGGCGCAACTTGTTACATGTAATATACGGATAACGCCTTCCTCTGGCATTCCAAAGAAATTAATACGGGTGGAAAATATTTTCTCCCTTCTACCATTCGCTCTCTGTTCTCCGCAGTGTCTCCTCCTAGCAGCAACAATTGCAGCCATGTCGCAAAATGTGTTAAGACAAACATTTGTAAATTGCGTTGCATGATTCATTTAAATACTCTCCTCCCATAAATTTTGCGTCTGAAAGGGAAACTCCAACAAATGCATATGCAATAAGGTCAGCCGCAAAAACAACTCAGTCCACGCCTTTTCAGCACTAATTTTGTCGTGCGTGTCTTTAGTAAATCCTGACAGTAGTTTTTTTAACACCAAAAGAGGGTTTGCGCTGGCGCAAGCTGTTAGTAAACCTGGCCCTTAATATAAAGTGGGACCAAAATATTTTCACTGTATTATAGTAGATATTTTGCCAGTGATCATTTTTGGAGGGCTCCTAAAAGTGTAAAATTGACTTTTCAGTTATGTCAGGGCCCTAATTTTGTCTTTTAATATTAATATTTTTGGGAGCCTTTTAATTGTAAGAGTTTTTTTTAAAAGTATAGCCACTATTATGAGTGAGTGTGTACAGTACCAAATGCACAAACCAAGATAAGATCATTAGTAAAAGATAAGACGAAAACCATTAAAGCTAAGAAATTATCAAGATTAAAGCCCAGAAGATTAGAAGAAGATCCATTAAAACCCATGAGGGGTTTGGAAATATGTAATTAGAAATTAAGTTGAGGCATCTTTATGCAAGTAAATGAGAACAGGAATAAATGTGAGTAATAATTTGGGCTCCAGGGAATGAACAGATTGCAATTAACAGATCACTTGCAGAAATGAGTTGGAGGTTTAAGTGACTTCATTTTTATATATAAACATTTCTTAGAACCATAAAACATATATGTATAGGTAAATATTACTGTTTATTACTACAGTACACTGTAAAAAGCAACAGATTACAAGCAATATTATTAATTAAATTTAACAAATAGAATTGAGTTAGAATTAATCAAATTAATTCCTTAAATGTAGTAAAGTAAACTTTAAACAAAAATATCTGAATAACAGACGGACGTCAAAGATGAATCAAGAACTCTTTATTTTTTATTGCCAACGTTGAAGACACCTCATGATAACAAGTAGAATCACTGAAGGAAAGAGGAACACACAAATTATCAGAGGTTTAGATGTTGATGTTGATTTTATTGAAAGTTGTTGGTCACCATTATGGTGATCAGTGTTTCGTTAGGTAGTTGGGCAGTTTGACTCTTTGCATTTTAAATGATTGATTTTTAAGGAATTAATTTGATTAATTCTAACTAAATTCTTAAATGTTGAATTTAATTAATAATATTGCTTGTAATCTGTTGCCACAACTTTATTGAGTAGAAAGATCGTATTACTTTTTACAGTGTCTTATATTAGTGCATTTAAAATAAATTGATTCAATTTAATTTCTTCTTGTGTTCATTTAGTAAAATTAACTTATTAAAATCAATTAAAATTACAATACAGACTACTATTAAAATAGTTTGAACAGAAAGCCATGGTAATTTTAAAATATTTTTCTCTATACTATTTTACTTCTTTTATTAAGCAAATCAAATTGGCAACAATTTGTCTTTTTGACTATAAACCTATGACTATACAAGTCTACGAAGGTATTTAAGAGCAAATACATAAATATTGAGACATATATATCACATAACATTGAATGACTTAATTTTTTAGCTACTTGGCCATCTCTAATTATGAAAACTATGTTCGGTTACCTATGCAATATGAAATAGATGAACTAATTTGGGTAACACTTTAGTAAAGGGAACATGTATTCACTATTAACTACGTCTTTTCCCTCAATAAACTCCTAATTTACTGCTTATTAATAGTTAGTAAGTTAGTTGTTAAGTTTAGGTATTGGGTAGAATTAAGAATGTAGAATAAGGTCATGCAGAATAAGGCATTAATATGTGCTTAATAATCACTAATATTCTAGTAATATGCATGCTAATAAGCAACTAGTTAAAAGACCCTAAAATAAAGTGTTACCCTAATTTGCCATGTGTTTATGCTCAGAAATGAGTTGAGTGTTACTGTGCTAGATGAATATAATTAGGAGAAACTAAACTCCCTTAAAATGAAAGAAAAAATAAGCATAAAGTAAAAACTGTGGCAAAATTTGAAAGTCATGGGAGAATTCAGTTAAATAAATGAAGAAACAGAATTTGATGTCACAGTAAGCCAAATTGTAACCTAATTTGTTTTGTCAGCCAGGCTTCATGTAGTATGAGTGTAAGGGGAGGTTAGACTAGTTCCAGGAAATGACCGTTGTACTACAGGCTTTCTCCGTTACTGAAGGAGTGGTGGAATGGAAACGAGTCAGAAGCCAAACACTCAGCGGTAGTCCTGAGCTGGGAAAATAAACAGCAGTAATGCAGCTCTTACATATAGATAAGCATTACAGAAATCTGTGACCTGAATGTAACCAGTGCTGCAGTGTGAGAATGTGACAGATTATTGTTGAACATCAAGGCATGTCCTTCAGGTAAATTTGCAAAAGCACATACACAGTCCATATATACACCTCTTCTTCATAAAACATGTTTTGGAATTTTAATCAATTATAGCTTAAAGGTCTCAGGGCTCAAACTCGGAAATATGTCTGTATTTCTTTGGTGTGTCCTTTCAAATGAAATGTCACTAAGTCTTGGCAGGATGTCGACCCAGAGCTAGTAATGAGCTTGACCCTTCTGCTCAGAAATCCCAGTAGGATGTGTTTCCATAGAGATATACATTACAGAGCTGCTCATGGTATTTATTATAGCAAAGAGGTCTATAATACCTAGAGACCTATCTGTTAGCATACACATTCATCTCAATGGTTGTTTGGCTGGCGCAGTACTCTCTCAGAAGTACGCAATCTGATCCTCTTTGCTCAAGGACAGCATCAACAACAACAAAAGAATCTAAAAGTAAAATGAGTGGTGTATAGAGTAGATAGAGTTTTATAGCAAAACTCCTTTAGCTGCTTTGGAATTTTCTCACATCACTCTCTCATTAGAACCCAGATCACAAACTCTGTTCTGAACACTAGACATTTGCCTTTCCCATTGTGAAAAAGAAGTACACTTTAGCACAGTAACACTTTTTTTTAAAAAGAGTACTTAGTAGGAAAAGAATATACTTTACAAGAATATACTCAAATGCAAACTGAATGTATTGGTAATTGCAATGAAATGAAAACTCTATGTATGATTCAAGCAGCCTACATCTTTATATGTAATTTGACATTACAAAGTGCACTTAAGAAAGAAAGAGTCATGAAGCTAAACTAAAGCCTAATGTATACTTCGGCCGTCCATATTTGCCGATGGTCCGTGCACTGTCCGCGTGACATAATTTTCATCATCAGGACCGTGTGCAGCCCAATTTTTGCGTGCGGACGGTGCGTGTACAAACAGTAGCGCATGTGCGATTGCCATTTGTTTCATAGTATTATAGGCCTATTATCTAAGTAAAAAAATCTACCCTTGAGATTTGAATTTACAGTAACAAATAAGCACACTTTGTCACAAGGGTTTACTGTCCACATATACAGTATGTATGTTGTATAAATAAATATTATACTAATGTATAAATATGGCAGAATAAAATAATACAACTTAAAAAAATAGTTAAAAATTTGCATGTTTGCTCAGCTCAGGGGTTTTCAAACTTTTTGATACTAAGAACCAGTGTCGGGGGTAACTTGAGTTATGTAATCAGATTACTTTTTTCAAGTAACTAGTAAAGTGATGCATTACTTTTTCGATTTACAACAAAATATCTAAGTTACTTTTTCAAATAAGTAACTTTTTTCACATTTATTGACTGACAGCTCTCCTGTCCCCATGTTGAGAGAAATAAAGTGCAGAGGTGTTGTGTTCGCTGTCTGAACATGATGGATATTGTAGTTCTAGACTAACTGTGTGCATACATTTACTCATCTCACTTGCACAAAAACATTCAGTATTCCTCAAAATGAAAAAAAAAATCTTAGAATTTTACGCAAACCTGTAATAATTAAATGTATTAAATTACACAAATATACTTTATGTATTTAATCTCACTTTATTAACCAATGTCTTTGCTGCTGACTTTAAGTGATCCAATTCAACCATACTAATAAGCAAAAATTACTTTAGATTTGATTTAGAAATAAGAGTGTTGAATTTCCTTCTGTATACTCACATTCCTCCTTCCCCCCGGGTTTTGGCACCAGTGTAACGCGGTTTGTAGATCAGGGAAGAAGGAGGCGGGAACCGGCGAACATTTCAACAATACTTTAACAAACAAACATAAAATGAAAATAAAAACGGCAGCCCCTCATGGACGTCTGCCGCACAAACATAAACAAAACATAACATAAATCCAGGCCCGGTCCTCTCTCGTCTATCACTGTCGTTACTCCTCCTTTTATCCTTCCGAGCTCCTCCGTGAGATACGAGACCGGTGCGGCATGCATGTGACATCATCCTCATCCTGCCCGCCACATCATTTAAACTGTGTGAGTAAAGCGTGATATTATAAAGACATTAAATAGTTGGCTTTTATATTGTTGTCTTATATTTTGCACTAAAGCCAAATGTATTTGTATAATGCTTTTCAGAATCATTTCAAAATCATTTTATAGTTAATCTTTGAAATCCCTAAAACATAATAATGCTATTCAGTATTAAATGTATATTACATATTCATAAACAACATCAGTGACAGTCCTGGCTTTCTTAATGCTTTTTTGAACATTTTTAGTTCAATATACATGTAACTCGTATGCAAGGAAACCCCCTGAATCACAATATAATATAACCAAGATAAATTTAAACTGAAATAAATAAATACAACAAATTTTGCCATTATTTATGCTTTTAGTTTTACTTTACAAATCTACTTTATAATTTAAATAATATATTATGATTCAAGCAGTGGGGGTGTAAATGTGCAGTAATGTCACAATGCAAAACATATTAATGGTGGTAAACTAGGCTTCACCTTTCCCCCCGAAATCTTACATTCATTATTATTTCCTCTTTTTTATGGTGAAATATGACCCAGTCATTGCACTATTGCACTGTGGGTATCTCATAATCTCTCTGCTGTTTCCTCCAGCACTGACCAATATCACAAAATCCCTCTCACACAGCATTTCATGTTTCACACTGTTTGGTTTGAACATGTCTGAAAAGTGTAGAAAGGAAAATAGAGTTGAGAACACAGGGGAAACATGAATGAGTTCTGTGTGAGCGGTGCAGATCGAGGGTCACATAGATCTCTCTAGAAATGATTTTTTTATTAAAATACACTCTGTATGAGTATGAAGAGATTCAGCTTTGATGGTTCTCCGCTGCATTGATCTTCTCTCATGGTTATTCCAGTGCTTCTCAAGTACGAAAATAAACGTCTTTTTTTAGCATCTTAAATATGTACAGTACAAACAAGAACTTCAACGGCTACATGATAATGACTATTCAAGCAATCTATAAACATTATTTTAGCAAAATGACTCATAGAAGACTCAATATCATGTTTTATTCATGCATTTTTTTGGTTGCTACAGTTTCTTTTCTCCAGAAGTGCTTGTCATTTGTGTGCACACTCTTAAAGTCGGAATGAAACGGAAGTTGCGATAGTCTTTTCTTCCCTATTGTGATATATATCCGAGTGAAACGGCTTCTTGAACAAGAAGAAATGTAGGGCGGGACTTGAGTTTGTCCATCTGGAATTGATTGGATGGTTGAATGGTTGTGGTTTGCTATTGGTGGATCTCATGTGAGTGACAGGTTGTCCCGCCCTTGCGCCTGTAAACACATCATCAGAGAAGAGATGTCACTTCAAAAGGAAGGGTATGTCCCCTCATGCTGTGGTTCAAAGCTTAATCTTGATTTATGTACAAACAGGCAGCTTTTGCAGCTTGAGACTTCATTAGTCTGAACCTTAGACTCCAATGGGGGTCAGTCACTGGCATAGACCGTCTAATGAACCAATGAAAACAGTTCTGAAATGGCCTGAACCATTTTGTCTTCTTGTCCTCAGCAATGCAGAGTCTTCTGGACACCTTGAGTGACAGCACCAGTTCCACCACAGCCAATGACCTGGACCTCATCTTCCTGAAAGGAATCATGGAGAGTCCAGTGGTGAGCCACCCACTTTCTTAACTTGATGTCCATGTGTCCACATGAAGCTTCTTTAATTAAAAGTTGGGTTTCTGTCAATAGATAGTTATCATATTTGATCCGTTTATCAAAATTTAAACCTATAAAAATACTGATGCTCCAGCATACTGCCTAATGTACAGGCTTTTTTTTACTGTGCTGTTTGACTACAGGCTGGAATTTAGTGCATCACTTTATTATCACAAACATAATTATCAACGTTTTTGTGGACAGATGATTACAGCACATCATGCTTTCACGTAGATTCACTGTATTTAAATAGGCAAATACTTAAGAGTCAATGACTGTCATTATTGCTGTGATTATTATGTTTCATCATGTAGGAAGATGTATCATGGCCATATTCCAGAATGACAATGTCAAGATTCATCAGGCTCAAATTGTGAAAGAATGTTTGGGAGGGAGCATGAAGAATAATTTTCACTCATGAATTGGCACCTCTGAGCCCTGACCTTGTTAAATTCATTGAAAGTCTTTTGGGATGTGCTGGAGTAGACTTTACAGAGTGCTTGACTCTTGCATTGTCAATACAAGATCTTGACCAAAAATTGACGCACCTCTTTATGGAAATAACATCCATTTATTTCCATCAAGAGGTGCATCAGTTTTTGGTCAAGATCTTCTCACGATCTTTTAAAAGTGTATTCTAGACCTGGAAAAGTAATGTATGTTAATAAAGTTTTAAAACACCATGGATATTTTAAATAAAAAATAAAAAATTCTTCATATGCCATGCATCAAATGTTATGGCCTTGGCCTTGGAGCAGAAGTGTTAGAGAACCACTGCTTTAAACGAGAGAGAAGAACGTTTAGGTGAGCACAGTTGATCATTCCCTCAGCTCAGGGTTTGGTCACGCTAAACCACTACTCGGTGAAAAAAATAGCTTGTTACTGAAAAGCTACACTGCTTTGTATGGAAGCTTGTTTCTGAATAAAAAATAAAAAAGGTAATTGTGCCTTTTTAATCTCACAATTCCAACTTTTTTCTTGCAATTGCGAGTTTACATCTTTCAATTCTGACTTTTTTTCTCAGAATTGCGTGATATAAACTCGCAATTGCTTGTTATAAAGTCAGGATTGTGAGATATAAACTCACAGTTCTTAGAAATATCACAATTCCAACTTCTTTTCTCAGAATTGTGAGATATAAACACACAATTGCGAGTAAAAAACTCTCACAAGTTTATATTCCACAATTCTGAATTTATAACTCGCAATTGCGAGTTTATATCTTAGAGAAGTAAACTTGCAATTGTGAGAGAAAAAGTTAGAATTCTGAGATAAAATTCGCAATTATCGTTTACATTTTTTTTTATTCCAACTTTTTTCTCGCAATTGCGAGTTTACATCTTCAATTCTGACTTTTTTTTCCTCAGAATTGTGAGATATAAACACACAATTGCGAGTAAAAAACTCTCGCAAGTTTATATTCCACAATTCTGACTTCATAACTCGCAGTTGTGAGTTTATATCTTGGAGAAGTAAACTTGCAATTGTGAGAGAAAAAGTCAGAATTTTGATATAAAATTTGCAATTATCGTTTACATTTTTTTTTTTATTCTAATTTGCAATTATCGTTTACATTTTTTTTTTTTTTTATTCCGTGGCGTAAACAAGCTTTCATAGTTTTGAAAACAGCTGTCACTACTGGAACATTTAGTAAAGTTAGTAGCTTAGCTCCTTTAGTTAGTTACTCTTCAAAACTGAGGTAATGCATTACACAGATGTCAACATTTTGGTAACATTTTCTATAATGTCTGATGTGTTATAAACGTGTTCACAACAGTGGCAGAAAGCATCCATTCATGTCTAAATGTGGTCAGTCCAAAAGAATCACACCTTCACAGGCCATTTTCTGAAAATTCTGTCATCATCTACCCACCCTCATGTTTGAAACTCACATTTTCTTCATATTAAAGAATGTTTAATGTTTTGTGTGTGCAGTCTCGAGAGCACTATGAAGAGCCGAAGCTGGAGGCGGTGAGGGACAATAATGTGGAGTTAGTGCAGGACATCCTGAGAGACCTCACCACCCTCACATCTCACAGTCAGGCGGCACATGAGCTCGTCAGCATCCTCAAAGAGCCTCACTTTCAGGTACATGCAGAAATGTTGGAGATTCAGTCTAGAGCAATATCTTGAATTGTGTTTCAATTAGATTTTTAAAGTGGTTTCCCTCAATACCTGTTTTTTTTTGTCTACAGTCTTTACTTGAAACACATGACTCTGTAGCTTCCAAAACCTACGAGACTCCTCCTCCCAGCCCCTGTGCATTTATGGACCCTGCGTTCATCAACCAGCCTGTGCCCCCTGATGCTGTCAGGATGGTGGGCATCCGCAAAGTGTCTGGAGAGCACCTGGTAAGACAAGACAATCAATCTGCAGTAACCTGACAAACCGTTTTGCTGTTATTTGTTGTTATGCTTCTTTTGGAGCTGTAGGTAATGTGAGCGCTATGCAAATAAATTAAACTGAAATTGAATATTCAAATAAGTGAGACATGATTTTGCTTTCATAACACTGAAATGGAGCATTGTAATGTGAGCTTCTCATTAAAGATGAAGTGTGCCATTTCTTTGTCACTAACAGAACAAAAACAAATAGCAAAAACAATGACTGTTTCTAAATAGAGCCTATTTCCAGATTTGCAACATGGACTGTAGCACTTTTAGGCTTCTGTAGCAGTACATGAACATGTTATTATCAATAAAGTAAAACTAATTTTTGCTCATTGAAATAAAGCTGAAATAAAATTACTATAAATATTAGCTAAAATGTGAAATGTTGTATTAGCAACTAACTGAAATAAGTTAAATTACAGGTAAATAGTAATATTTAAAAATAATAAAAACTAATAAAATAAAAATCACATAAAATTACTAAAATTATAAAGAAACAATAAATATAAAAATAAAAGCTAATTCAAAATATAAATAAAAACTATAATAGTGTATATTATAGGTGATAATTTGTAATGTAAATGTAATAATTAAAATGTAAATGTATATAATTATACAAATTACATAAATTATTATGGATTTTTATATTCTGTTCTACTCTATTATATAATATTACAATATAATATTAATTTTCACTTCATCCCTAGTGATCGATAAATGTAAATTAGTCTAATAAAGTTGATGTTGTTATTTAAGAAGCGCTCAATGAAAAATGTGTGTTTTTTTAAATCAGATAGTGTCTCTGTTGTTTGAATCAAATCCTGTTTACTCTGCCAGGGTGTGACATTTCGGGTTGAGGGTGGAGAGCTGGTGATTGCTCGGATCCTGCACGGGGGCATGATTGATCAGCAGGGCCTGCTGCATGTGGGTGACATCATCAAAGAGGTGAACGGAAAAGAGGTCGGAAGTGACCCGAAGGTTCTCCAGAACATGCTGAAGGAGTCCAGTGGGAGCGTGGTCCTCAAAATCCTCCCCAGTTACCAAGAACCACACACACCTCGACAGGTGGGCAACATTCAGATGTATATTTAGTGAAATTATTGTTCTTTTTTTGAGTAGTAATTGTAAAAGTATGTAGACTATCCCCTCAATGAAATCAAATTACAAGTGGTCATAGAGACACATTTGAGACTGATGTAACCCTGTACTGAGAGTGCTCGGACACACTCACACTCACTCCTACGGCCAATTTGGCATATCCAATCAACCTAAGTGAGGCGCTGAGCCACCGTGCCGCCCGTAGATAGGTTACTATACTGCCAGGTGTCAGGGCCGTCGCCAGAACATATAGAATGGGGTGGGGTGGGGCATTTCATTTGAGAAACAGACTTTCAGCAAAACAATAACATCAGGTATTTATTATTAATGAAATAGACCAAGTTCTATATTAACATCGAAACACATATTAGTCCATCCTACTTAGGCCAAACTACACCTAAAACTAAACCATTTTGCATTATGCCTATATATTTTGCAAACATGAGGTACAAAAGCTTTTCAATTAATTCCTCCAACAACACAATAATAAAAACGATACATACCAAATAGCAATAAAAATATGTAGCCTACATCTGTAGCATACTGATGTGTAACAAAGACTTTGAGTGTACTGACCAGATTACGTATGCAGGATTTGGCAGAAAGCCACTCCCTTTATAATCACTAAAAATCTCACTCATCTTAGTTCATCGCAATCTCAAGAAATTCTGTAACAATAAATTAAACTGACTGCACAACGAATCTCTTATTTACATAATTATTTGTTATAATAAGGGGATATTTGCCAGCGTGCAGAACTCAGAATCCATTCACCGCAAGTTTTTGTTCAGTGCTAACTTTTATACACCTCTGATTGGCCACTGCGTTCAAGAAATCAACAGATTGGCTACATTGCTCAACGCTGCAAAAAAAGCCTTGTCGTTCTTCAGAGCGCAAACACAGATACGCACTGAATCGTTTGCTGTGAGCTAAATGCTGCTGAAGACATTTCGTTATGGAATATGTGAATGGCCAAATCCACAGAAATAAGGTTTTTGCTCTTAATCATAAGTTTGCTGAATGATGTGTCTTGCCTGTCTGCTAGTAACTGACCTTACGACCGCGGTTATTTCACCACCCCCACCGCTTTTCAAGGGCGGGTACTCTATGTCCATCAAACAAATTATGCACTTCCTCACTGATGTACCTAATGATTTTGAAAAAAAAAAAAACTTCAAATCCATAGTTTATCATTCTGCAAAATTTCAGAAAGCACAAGCTTGTGTATCAGGTTATGTTGAAACTGTAAATATAATGGTATCTTCCCAAATCTACCCAAGTTTCAAGAAGTCGGACAGTCGACATGTTTTTCTTAATATAAAGTTAACTTCTCAGCGCAGTGATTTGATTGGCTATTTGGGCAGTCAGTCATTTATCTGACGTAAGGTCAGTTGGATCACCTGGCTGGATGCTAAAGGCACAATATATAGAATTTTTGCATTAAAATATCCTAAAACCACTAGCACAGTGTTATACATTTTGTTCACTTGTGTACTTACAATATCCCAAATGTTCCCAACAATGTTTAAATTTAGAGAAATTCAAGTAAAACTGCGCTGTGTTACCTCACAATTTAATTCGACAAATAAAGTTACATGTATGAATAGTAATTTAAAATTAAACATTACGGTACTTGTGGCTAATTCATTAGAATGAAATAAAATCATGTGATCAAACATAACAGTTATAAAAGTTTATTTCATTAGCTCATCCATGAACATGATTTGTGAGACGACAACTCCCATCATTCCACGCTCCCTCACAGCGTCATCAAGCTACACCTTTTTATATTGTTTTGAATATGTGACCTCTAGCAGGTAAAATTACATACTGTGCCTTTAATACCAGATGTGATGGTACCAAAATGCTCTGGTACTCACATGCTGACACAAACATGCAAACACACATGTAACTAACATCTACTGTAATAACCTTGGTTCAAAATGCCTCTAAATTGACATCTTTGAGTTCAAACTTTAGTTTGCCCTGCCAGGTTTGGGCACCTGTCTTCACTCCAGAGCATGCTGGGATATTAGTGCATTGCGCCAAAGCCCTCCCTGTTTTTGACACTGTGCCACCCCACCGATTAAGATGAGACACTGACAGTCTTCAAGTCTGCCCTTCGCTATCAGCAGTTCTTAACTGCTTTCTGCATGTCAGAGATCTTCATCTTCGCTGCTTATTAAATGAGAATTAAATGAGTGAAGTTCTGTTTGTCTGCCCATATGGTGCCATATTCACAGTGTCCCATCTGTGCCTGTCTTTACTTGATCCCAAAATAAACGAACAGCTTCCTGTGCCTGCTGCTAATATGGGACTGGACATCACAGTGTTATGTTACTAATGTGATTCACACTCAAATGGTGGGAATATTCATGTTTTTGAGAGCTGCTGTAGGTGTTTGTGATGGCAGATGGTATTGTTGGCATGTGTTATGTTGTGTGTGGAGTATGCTTGTTATTGACGGTCTAAATGATGTAATCCAGGCATATTTTCTGTGACATTGACGTTCCAGCACCTAATAGCAACATTCCTCTGGACTGCAGGTGACTACAGTTGCCATGACAACAGGGTTTTGGCTCTTTCACTAACATTCGTCTTAAAGGGATAGTTAAACCAAAAATTAAAATCATGTCATCATTTACCCTCACATTATATTGCTTTGAAATGCATCATGTAAATATAAAGGTGTTAACATTTAAAGGCACACTATGTAAATTTGCGCCGCTAGAGGTCGCTTATTTAAAACAAAGGCGTAGCTTGATGACGCCTTGATTTTGCGGAATCATGGGAGGTGTTGTCTTTACGTCTACAGCCAGTGGAAAAGAATCGGGACGGGACTCAGGCAGAAATCATATTCATGGATGTGATTATTAACGTTACTGTAGTATGAAGCAGAGCAGGGCTTCTGCTTCTGTGCGAGCAGAAATGATGCCGCTGGAGCGATTGCTAATGAGAGACGAGTGCGGCACATGGCTCGAGAGCAGTGGAACTTTTATTATGCCGCAGTCGCCGCTTCCGCTTCTTCCGGTAAAGCATATGTGTGGTAAAGCAGCGCTGTTTTATCATATTAGATACATTTGTGTGTTGAAAGTTGTTATAGTGCTACTCTGCGTTCGCTCGGCGGCTGCTATGAGACACTTGTTGCACACTGCAGTAAGCTAGATCGATATTAGGCATGGTAAAACATGGTACTCGCTGTAAATCAAGAAAACAAGATTTAAAAAATAAGACTTATTGTGTTGAGCTATATAGCATGATTAGTTTTCTGTCAATGAATGTATCCATCCAAACAGTTGCTCACCCGTCTAATAAAACATAACATATTAAAGTGTCTTTGGTGTTTCCATATTTTAATCTAAAAATCTTACATAATGTGCCTTTAATGTTTTTGACATTTTGGTCTTGTAAGGCTAGTTTTTAAGTGTGCTTAATTGTATTGAATGTGCATTTGAACTGCACTTCAAATCTTAAAAGTATTTATTTTTTTATTTTTAGAAGGGTTAACATTTAAATTTAAACAAATAATATCTCACACTTAATATTGAAATTTTTTCCCCACACATTTCATATTTAATCTCAAGCTGACTCTGACACGCTTGTCTACTAAGTAAAAAAAAAGCACCCTAACTTTTGGAAAAAACATTGAAACAAAAATGTTGGTTGTGATGGAAATGATGGCACAACTGAGGGAGAGGTGTAATTTGTGTAAAACCTTTTTTTTTTTTAGTTCATATCAAGTAGTCAGAATAAATGATTAACTATTAATAAGTAATAATTAGTATTAAATAGTAATTAGTATTATATTGTAGAATTAGTAAAATAATTAGTATTAAAGGGTTAGTTGGGGTTAGTCCAAAAATGAAAATTCTGTAATCATTTACTCACCCTCACGTCGCTCCAATCCTGTAAGGCTTTTGTTCATCTTCGGAACTCAAATGAAGATCTTTTTAATGAAATCTGAGTGCTTTCTGTCCCTCTATTGACAGTCTATTGAAACTTTGATGCTTCAAAAAGTTCATAAAGAGATTGTAAAACTAATCCACATGAACTGAGTGGTTTAGTTCAAATTTTATGAAGAGACTCAATTACTTTATATGATGAACAGATTGAATTTAGGCTTTTATTCACATATTCATCAATGCACAGAACAAAAAACAGAAGCTCAAGCATGTTTGCTTTAAGTGCGAGAAACAATGAGGTTCATTCTCGTGTGTTACGCATCACGTTTGAGCTTCCGCCAGAGGTTTGTTCTCGCGTGTCATTCAGGTTCGGTTGAGCTTCAATTTATGTTCGCCGAATAAAAATACAATTCAATCTGTTCATCATATAAAGCGATCATGTCTCTTCAGAAAATTTGGACTAAACCACTCATTTCATATGGATTAGTTTTACAATCTCTTTATGAACTTTTTGAGATGTCAAAGTTTCAATTGCGTAGCTGTCTATGGAGAGACAGAAAGCTCTCAGATTTCGTCAAAATTATCTTCATTTGTGCTCCGAAGATGAACAAAAGTCTTACAGTTTTGGAATGACATGAGGGTGAGTAATGACAGAATTTTAATTTTTGGGTGAACTAACCCTTTAATTCATATTTTGATTTTTTTTTTTTTTGTTTGTTTTAAGATTGAAAATCTGAGTCTGAACGGGGGGAAACGATCAAATCTACACATAAAAGACATTTGGACAAGTAGAAAGAAAAAAAAAAAGTTTCTAAGACAGTTTTATTGTGACCTTGTGACAAAAAGAAAAAAAAAAAGTTGTAGTGAAATCAACCTAAAATCAGCAGAAAAGTGAAATAAACATACAAGTGTCTGAAGTGGATTATTAGTAAGTGTATGTTTATGTTAACAGAATAAGGAATCATTAGATACAGATATGCTTCATGTTACACATACACACAGAACTCTGAGATCAGCCAGTGATGACAGTAAAGAATAGCTCACTGTGGAAGAACCTCTAAAGTTTTCAACAGGCTGACAATATGACACTCTGATGGATGGACATATTCAGTAACAAGGACAATGTGTTTCTGTTTTTACTGTATGTCTATTTTTCTCCCCCTCTCTCTGTCTGCAGGCCTTTGTAAAGTGTCACTTTGACTATGACCCCACTCATGACAACCTGATCCCCTGTAAAGAAGCTGGACTCAAATTCAGCAGTGGAGACATCCTTCAGATCTTCAACCAGGAGGACCCCAACTGGTGGCAGGTGTGTGTGTGTGTGTGGGGGGGGGGGTGTATATATAGCCATGACCTTTTAGCTCTGTATGGCTGTCTTACCTTGCCTCTGGTCTCACCTGTAGGCATGTCATCTGGAAGGAGGCAGTGCAGGCCTGATCCCCAGTCAGCTGCTAGAGGAGAAGAGAAAAGCCTTTGTCAAGAGAGACCTGGAGCTCACTAGCACAGGTAGGACACAAGGAACCACAGAATATATATATGTAGTGGAATATTTATTATGTGGAAGTGTGGAAGTTTTTATGGCTGCATTTATTGGACCAGTAATATTGTGAAATAATATTACAATTTAAAATAACTCATTGATAATAATAAGAAATCAGCATATTAGAATGATTTCTGAAGGATCATGTGACACTGAAGACTGGAGTAATGATGCTTTGCCAACACAAGAATAAATTACATTTTAAAATATATTCAAATAGAAAAAAGTTCTTTTAAATTGTAATAATATTTCACAATATTACTCTTTTGGATGCAATAAATGCAGCCATGGTGAGCATAAGAGACTTCTTTTAAAAACATAAAAAAAAAATAATGACCTCAAACTTTTGAATGCTAGTGTTTAAATATAGCATATTATTACATTCAGCTTACAACTTGTGATTGATTTACTTGTACTTTGTACATAAATGTAGCTGTCAATAATGTACAATGACTCAGTCGTGGTTTGTTAACCCTATAAAGCCTACTGTATCATATTTCATACATGAATTTCTAAAACCTGTTGTACACAATCTTCTACATGCCTTCTGTCATCTGACATCATATATATATATATATATTATATATATATATATAATTTTAGCAAGACATTTATACAAGATTTAGAGTGACAACTGATATTTATTTGCATTTTATTTATGTAGTCTGCAATACTATTATAAAGATCTCATTAATACATGCTAAATCAGAATTTTATCTTACATTTTATCTCCAACATTTGCACCAAATTGGCTATTTTTGCTCAGTTTCCTCGAGTATGAGCACCATATTCTCAAGATATCATAAATCATTATGAGAAAGTAAGACATTAAAATGACTTCAAAAGTCAAGACTTTAAATCATCTGCCAACAGCCTGAGGTGACGCTGAACTGAGAGTAGCGCCCCCTAGGGGAAGATCAGTGTGGTAAAGCAGAATGCTCTGGTGTTGATTATAGGAATAGGCCATTATTTATTCATCCTCATGTCATTCCAAACCTGTATGCTGTTATTTTTCTGTGTGCATTTTTCAAATGACATTAGAACAAACTGAAAGGTTTGATAATTATGGCCTGAGGTTAAATGTGTTTGACTCCTGCAGTAGACAGGAGTCATGCTGTGTGTGTCTATACTACCAGGATGTGTGCTGATGTCCGCAGGGCCTCTGTGTGCAGGGATCGGGGGTAAGAAGAAGAAGAAGATGATGTACTTGACCACCAAGAACGCTGGTAAAGATGACTGCTCCATCTGTCCAGTGCAACGGATGCGCATGTGTCATACTTTTGATCTCTGTTGTGACTGTTGTTGTTGTTGAAGTCAGTTCTATGAGTTTGTTTCATGCTAAACTCATTTGTGATAATGAGTTTGCAGTCAGTTCCATTTCAGGTTCATAAACGGAAATGCATTTGTTTACTCAAAGAAAATGAGAACTACAGTACATGGAACCTCAATAAAACTGAACTGGAACTGGCAAATAATAAATATGGTTAAAGCAAATAAATCAGACTAACAAAAGATGAGACGTTTTCACTTTACCAGAGTTTGACCGACATGAGTTGAGGATCTATGAGGAAGTGGCCAAGGTGCCTCCGTTCCGCAGGAAGACGCTGGTTCTGATTGGAGCTCAGGGTGTGGGTCGCCGCAGTATGAAAAATAAGCTTTTGGTGTCGGACCCGCATCGTTATGGAACCACAACACCATGTTAGTGCATATTTATTTATTATTTTGATTCAATATTTATATATTAAATAAATCATAAATACATATGAAAAATGTTTGCCATTTCAAAGGAATAAGTTACCCCAAAATGAAAATTCTGTTATCATTTACTCACCCTCATGTCATTCCAAACAATTTTTGTTCATCTTTGGAATACAAACGAAGATCTTTTAGATGAAATCTGAGAGATTTCTGTCCCTCCATTGAAAATCTATTCACCCAAAACTGACCTAAATTAAATTTTAAGCAATATAAAGCAATCCTGTCTCTTCAGAAGACTTGGATTTAAACCACTCGATTATCTCTTCATGAATGTTTTGAAGCATAAGAGTTTTGGGTGAATAGACTTTCAATGGAGGGACAGAAATCGCTCAGATTTCATTAAAATATCTTCATTTGTGTTCAAAAGATGAACGAAAGTCTTATGGGTTTGGAACAGCATGAGTGATTGATAACAGAATTTTTTTGGGGGGGTGAACTATCCCTTTAAATTGGATTCATGTTGGACATAATTAAGGTTCGGTCACATGAACTGTTGTTCTGAATTCACCAAGTTACTTGGTTTGAAAGTTACTTCTGTGTAAGCTGTGCTTCATACAGTGCTACACTAAAACCTCAATAAAACTATTGTTTGCTGCCTGCCTTGACCATTGCCTGTGATTTGGATTACTCTTCTGCCTTGCCCTTATGTTTCTGTTTGCTGGTGTTTGACCCTTGCCTGTACGACTACGCTCATTCTAATAAAGCCTGCGTTTAGATATACCCGTTGTCGTCACGACTCCCAACATTACACCTTCCTTGATCTTCGGAACACAAATTAAGATATTTTTGATCACTGACTCAAAACCTATGATTCGTAAAGAATTGAAGCTTCATGAAGCAGTGTTTTGAAATCGCCCTTTACTGGATATTGTGGAATAAAGTCGCTATTTTGTTATTTTTGGGGCACAAAAAGTATTCTCGTCGCTTTATAATATTAAGGTTGAACCACTGTATTCACATGAACTGTTTTAAATATGTTTTTAGTAGCTTTCTTGGCATTGAAAAAGGGAGTGTTATTGCTGTCTATGGAGGCCTCACTGAGCCATCGGATGATGATATCATTTTCATTTTTGGGTGAACTAACCCTAACCAGCTCAGAACCATCCAAAAATTACACTTAAATATTCAAAATTAACTTAAAATTTGAAAATAAAATATACTGGTTTGCATAAAGATTATTTGCCCTGCTAATGTTAACCTGGCCCTTTTTGTCCCTGTGGACAGACACATCTCGTAAACCCAAGGTGGATGAGAAGGAGGGGCAGATGTACCTGTTTATGTCTCGCAGTGAGATGGAAGCTGACATTAAATGTGGCCGATTTCTGGAGCATGGGGAATACGATGGAAACCTGTACGGCACCAAGATTGACTCCATCCATGAGGTCATGGACTCTGGCAAGATTTGCATTCTGGATGTCAATCCGCAGGTGCCCTTTAAAATGTCCTATATACTATTTACAATTACTATTCACAGAAATATCCTAGTCTAAATACAACTAATGCATGATGCTGATTGTATAAAGTACCTACAATGGAAGTCTATGGGGAAATTTTCCAGCAATGCAAATAAATATTACATTTATAGTTAACACCCCATTTAATATACTTTTCATTTCATACATTGTTCTCCTACAGGCGCTCAAAGTTCTGCGAACAGCCGAGTTTCTTCCATATGTGGTGTTCATCGAAGCCCCAAACTTTGAGGTTCTGAAAGACATGAACAGATCTGCCATTGAGGCTGGTGTTGTGACTAAACAGATGACGGTAATTGCTTTCTTTACAGTTTTTTGCATAACAGCAGACTATGTGGGCTAAACTGTGGATCATTTATCATTGCTTTGGCACAAAATGCATGCAGTAACTAGTACTTCTTTCAAATTACATGAATTCTTTTCTCACTTAAACTAATGCCAAAAGTCTATGTATCTACAGGCCAATTTGCACATTTACACACTCTTTTCAAAATGGTTACACTTAAGTTAAAAACTTAACATAATGCAAAACTGAATAAGACAGTCAACTGCTATATTTCTACAATAATACCATATAGAAATATATTCCAAATCTAAAAAATCAAATGCTATCAAAGCAATTAGATGTAGCTAGACACCTACACAGATTTTAGTCGTTCAGTTTAAAGGTTTAGTTCACCCAAAAATGAAATTT
Source organism: Ctenopharyngodon idella (assembly GCF_019924925.1). Classification (NCBI taxonomy): domain Eukaryota; kingdom Metazoa; phylum Chordata; class Actinopteri; order Cypriniformes; family Xenocyprididae; genus Ctenopharyngodon; species Ctenopharyngodon idella. The sequence goes on from NC_067231.1 coordinate 7,173,676, forward strand.
CTGTCATTAAGTACTCTCCCTCGTGTCGTTCCACACCCGTAAGACCTTCTTTCACGTCCGAACCAAGCGGAAACCTCCCCCCATTTCTCTTGAAGCCAATACTGAAGTGACTTAAACTGCAATTCATTGACTGGCCGCTAGGGATGGACAGGCTCCAAAAGAGAGCAGAATCTCATTGAGCCCCATGTTAAAATGCCCAACTTTACAGCAGAAAAAAACATGTTTACAGCCTGGTACAAATTCTGGTTTTCGTCTATATAGATAATTTTGCCCTTCATGACAACTGTGAGGGGGGTGAATTTTTTTATAACTCATCTGTTTATATTATATTAAGCCTTAAAGTTCTGCTTAATTAAGGGTGCGGCCACTTGAGTGACAGGTGGATTGCCGCTGATGTCACCACTAGCCATTTGTCTGCTGCCGTCGCGTCACCTCAGCTCCACCCACGTCCCGCCTCTCTGCCCATTTTCTGTTATCCGGGAGTGACGCGTGGTGACGTGCTGCAAAAATGGCAACGACCAGCTTTAGGTTTCAAAAATGCTCTTCAGAAACCTACGGGTGACGTCACGGACACTACGTCCATATTTTTTTACAGTCTATGGTCCAAACGCCGGCTTAGTATTGGCCGATGCTGTTTTTTCTTTTACGTCCGAATGCTGACCCAGTATTGGCCGGCGCTGTTCACGTGAGCACCATGATGCATGTGTGTGATGCTGACGCAGGAGCCGGCCAATAATGAGCCGGCGTTCTGACGTAAACATGGAGGCGCAGACTGACAGGTTAAAGAAGAAATTGTTGAATAAAGTTATTTTTGTTTTGTTTTTGCGCACAAAAAGTATTCTCGTCGCTTCATAACATTAAGGTTGAACCACTGCAGTCACATCGACTATTTTAACGATGTCTACTACTTTTCTGGACCTTGAATGTGGTAATTTCGTTGCTTTCTATGGAGGATAAAAAACCTCTCGGATTTCATCAAAATATCTTAATTTGTGTTCCGAAGATGAACAAAGGTCTTACGAGTTTGGAATGACATGAGGGTGAGTAATTAATGACAGAAATTTCATTTTTGGGTGAACTAACCCTTTAATTACCATCTAGAAAAAAGGGGAAAACTTGGGAATAATTTTATACTGTAATGTAAACATGGATCATGTAACATAAACTGCAGTGAATTATAAACAATAGAGAAAAAAGTGACAAAGTATGTGTCCTAGTGATTGTAAAAACAAAAAACAAAACTGTAATCACCTAAGATTTCTTAGTTCCCCCAATGTTGACTATATTGGTCTCTCTATAGGACTCAGAACTCAAACGGACGGTGGACGAGAGCGAAAGGATCCAGAGGGCGTACAGTCACTATTTTGACCTGAGCATTGTGAACGATAACCTAGACGGAGCGTACCGCAGCCTCAAGAGGGCGCTAGACAGACTCAACACAGACCACCAGTGGGTTCCTGTCAGCTGGGTCTTCTGAGAGCAATTCGCCAGTTGGGTTCTTCGGTCCGCGTTTATCACAGTGGCTAGGAGTCTAGTTAACTGCTGTAATCTATGTGAACTTGCCTGTTCTTTAGATTTTTGCACAAAAAATCACGACAATACAAAGCTAGTTTATTATATTGTAAAGAATCAAAACTGATCTGTATATCTGTATTTGTTTTAAAGGAGTTCTGTACAGTGCTGTATGTTTGTTATTCCTGTGAGAGTAGGGCTGTATATTTGTATAGAAACTGTAGAATATGTTTTAGCACCCTACGTTACAATGAAGATATTCAGAATCATGTTGGATGTATCAATGCTATATGATTACGTAGTGTTTTTGCAGGGATTGTTTAGTTTTGATGTATTAAAAACAGAATTGAAGAGTGTTTTGGCGTGTTTACGGTTGTGTCATATTCTCCTGCATGTTCTGATTTGTTGTCTTTTCTTGTAACATTTGTTAGTATAAAATCCATTTTAGTTCAGAAAATCAAATATGTCACGGAATATGTAGTTTAAAACTGATTAGACTGTATGCATTATAAAAGGTTAAAAGATTCAAATTTTATTCCGTTCCAAGAATTCTAGAATACTACACTGTGACTGATCAATCGCAGCATTCTGCAGTCATATATTTTTATAATGACACAAAACTAAATAATTGACAGTTGCCCCAGGAAAGTGATTTTCCTACAGATGTACTAGATTCACTGTCTCTCATATCACTCCAGACTCTTTCTTCTCACATAATAAAATAATATCAACTCAAATCAATAGTTCATGTCCATTTATTTATTTAGCGAGTAGCCTTGTAATATGTTAATATTTAGAGTTTGCGAAAATGCCATGCCTGTGTATCACAATGAAGAAATTAAACACAATTGCTATTACTATTCATTGAAATAAAATTAATTTTATTAAATAACCACAGATTAATGTGACTTAAAAGCTAGTTTCATTTAATTATGATTATTTAATAATTAAATTAAGAAAATACTTATGAGGTCCAAAATGTCCTCACTAATATAGGCCTACTATAACCAGTTGAACACTGACTGAGCTGGACCTCACTAATTAAAAGGTTTATGAATTGGCCAAATCAGCTTTCTAATTTAAATCGTGTTTTGCACAGGATTCTGTAAGGGTTTAGTGATCAGGCACCTCATTTATAAAACATGTATACGCACAGATTTGAATTATGCTAAAATAAAAAAACGGTCTTTTATATTTAAAAAAAATCATAAAGTTTTATGTGAAGTTTAAAGGTAACATTTTTTGTTATAGGCTACTAGTTGAAACCACATCCTGAGAGCAATCAATAAAAGAAGTGGTCTAAATATTAAAAAATGTACATGTATCTTCTGTGGATCTCTCAGGACCAAAAATGTTCATCCAATCATTGCATTCAGTCCGAATGAAATGATACGACGTCCTACCTGCCTGTCAATGTAACGTTCCATACCATGGCTGCGTCCGAAAACTAGAAAATACTGCCTTCGGAGGACACACTTCAAGGTAGGAAGGGCAGGCATTAAGGCACATCCGAATCCAATGTTAGCTTCACTTCCTGTCTCGTGAGATATCTTCCCCTGCGTTCCATTCGGAAGGGCTCATCCCTATGCCCTAATCCCTTCAAAGGGTTTACCCTCCGGAGTGAGAGCTTCGAAGGGATGAAGGGTGTAGGGGTCAAAAAAAAAAAAAAAACGAAAAAAAACAAAACAAAAAAACGCACTTCTGCGTCATCTTAACGAAACAATCAAGGAGGCGCCATGCGTCTTTTCCCCCCTGGTGTACTCTTTGTATTAATACGCTTTTATTTACTGTAGTAATATTATAAGCTACTGCCGGTCTTATACGATAAACAAAAATACTTTACAGCTCCCTTTATCAGTCCATTCAAGTGTTTCAAATACATAGACACAATACATTATATTTAAGTATAATGTTATTTTGACCATAATAATGTACCAAATCTAGCTCGTATAAATATTACAGTAGTATAGAAAAATACTATACATACATTTATTGGTAAAATCGAACTCCGAGCCCCCTGTACCCATTATGTGACGTCAAACAACTTCCCTGTGCAAAGGATCATGGGGGCCCGAAGTGTCCATCAGTTGTACCCTTCGAAATCCTTCCGAAGGGCCCTTTGAAGTGGCCAGTTTTGAGCACTTCGGTTTGGACGACCCTTCAATATGGCGGCCATGATACCCTTCGGAGGGCGATATATCTCCCGTTTGGAATCCAACCACCAAGCGTGCCACACGAATCCTGAAAAGTGAAGCCAAAGCGTCTCGATCGCCCCCAGGTGGCTGGATGCAGTATAGGTCATAAACCCCGCCCTCTCCATGTATTCCAGTGGGACGTGAGACAAACTAAACAATTAAATTACACTTCAGATATTTTTTTCCAAAGACAATTTCTGTCAGTTTTTATCACGCTGGTGTTAGTTCAAGTGTTCGTTCTTTAAATAAGTTTGGTTTTAGTTAGTTATTTGATGCTATAAAAACGGGGGAGAGTCATGATTGACAGCTGAGGTTGACAGCTTCTCTGAGTGAAGAAGTCACTGAGGCGCCAACGGACTTTTTTCTGTATCTTCGCAAGGTGACTGGAGCTTTAACTTTAATTTCTACATTTCCATAAATGTATATTTCACACCGAAATAATGAGTTGTTCTGTCAGCCTCATATAGACACACTGTCGGCTTCAGTTACTACAATGGAAGAGAGTGAAAATGCGTCATCCATATTTTTTTTTTTTTTTTACAGTCTATGGTCAACACTATCAACGCCGAAATGAATCTGCAGCAGTCAGGTAAGTTACAGGAGCTCTGTAAGTTGTTTACGTTCATTATTATTGTAATGTTGTGTGCTTTTAGACATGAGGTAATTTAACGTGACTCGTGACGCTTTGCAGACTGCTTTATGTCATTAATTACTTACCCTCATGCACTCTCTACACCTGTAAGACCTTCGGAACACAAATTAAGATATTTTTGATAAAATCCAATGACTCGGTAAGGCCTGCATCGCCAGCAATAACACTCCCTTTTTCAATGCACATGAAGATACTAAAGACATATTTAAAACAGTTCATGTGACTACAGTGGTTCAAGCTTAATATTATAAAGCGACAAGAATGCTTTTTGTGCGCCAAAAATAACAAAATAGCGACTTTATTCAACAATATCTAGTGATGGGCGATTTCAGAACACTGCTTCATGAAGCTTCAAAGCTTTATGAATCTTTTGTTTTGATTCAGTGGTTCAGAGCGTGTATCGAACTGCCAAAGTCACGTGAACTATTGGTTTCAAAACACTTACGACGTAACGAAGCCTCGTTTACTGAAATCATGTGATTTTTCATGAACTCTTTCTCAATATACTGGTCTTTAATTATTGGTATTTGTAGATGCTCAAAATACACTGTACTCATCCATGAGTTTTTGGTTAGTTTGCTTTTACTGTTTTTCCCCCATCCAAAACTACATTCTTTTGAGATTTTATGAGTGGGTGCTCTACAGGAGTTTTGATATTTAACAAATTTCCTAGAACCTGAAGGCAGGGAACACCCTGGACAGGTGACCAGTCCATCGCAGGCTGATGCAATTTGTGTTTCACAAATCAAGCATTATATTCAATGAGCATAATAGTACTTGTGTACACATGCAGTCATACACAATTTCCACAGAAACTTTAACTCACGCACTTTATTTTATTGAAAAGCAGCTGTACATTCACATTGGAAAGCAGGGAGCATTGAGCTGACCCTGTCTTACCAATGATACTTCAAAACACATCTCAAAATATTTAGTGGAGCTAATCTGCAGCATCATTACCCGCAATACATCTATTCTCATCTTATCTCACTTCATGAGGTAGTATTTTCATATAGTAGTTTAACTAAAATTTCAACTACAGAAGTTGGATCCAACATTGTGGGTGTGTGAAAAAACAATTGAAATATGTTAAATGGGTATTTTATGCAGTCGGACATTCAAGATAAATATTAAAACATCTTTAAAACAGAACAATAATTAATTAGGAGAAAGCACAGCATGTTTAGTTCTGGAATAAATAATCTATTCTGATAAAATGGATAAAATGAAGCTGAATTGTACCTGAATAATACCTTCTTTTACTATAATTTTTAGACATTCATCTTGACTGAAACCTTAAAAAAAAACTATATATAGCTAGGACCCATTTCTCAATACTTACGTCACTTCTTCAAAAACTCTTCACACACTAAGCATAACAGCAGTCTATATCGGCTAAACTGGTGATTATTTATCACTGCTTTGGCACAAAGTGCATTCAATGACTACTTTTGAATTACATTATTTGTTTTATCACTTAGACACAACCACCATCTAACCTCTATAAACCTACAGGCAAATCTGCAAGTTTACATAATCTTTTCTGTTAAACTTAATACAAACATAATGCAAAACTAAATAAGTCAGCAATTTGCTACATTTCTACAGTAATGCCATATTGAAACGCACTCCAAATCTAAAAAATGAAATACTATCAAAACAATTAGATGTAGCTGAACACCTACACAGATGTTAGTCTTTTAATTTTCATTGCCATCTATACAAAAGGGGAATTTAGGAATAATTTTGTATTGTAATGTAAACATGGACCATATAACATACTGCAGTGAATTCTAAACATTAGAGAGAGTCATTCTTGTTTTGTAAAGAATTGTTTTTAGGTCATTGTTTGAGTGACAAATTGTGTTTCTTGGTTGAAAACCTTTGCTATTGCTATGGAACAATGAGTTGATTTGATTTTTTGTAGTTTTAGTGCATTTTGAATGTGAAATTAACTGCTGTGCCAAGATGAAAGTTAGCTAGGAGAACTGTGTGAAGAGTTCTGAAAAAGTGACCTAAATATTGAGAAATGTGTCCTAGCGATTGTACATAAAAACATTTCTAATATGTATTCCATTTCATGTTTTAATTTATCCCAATTATTCAGGATTTATATAGTTACATCAGAATATGGTTAAACTTCACTCATCTTGACATGAGCACTAAACAAGCAGTAAACTTTTTGTTCTTAAGATAAGAATTATCTCTGACGTATAAACTATAAAGCTCCTCCTGTAGGATTGTTGAGTAATCATATGACAGACTTTGTCTTCTTGTGCTGTCACAAACGCAACTGCAGATATGTAAAGATAAAATTTAATAGTTCTATTAGTTATTAAGTTATTCTAACACACCTACAAAAAATACATTGTCTATTGTTGAGGGCTGGATGATTGTGATGGCATATGTAAAGGTGGGCTGTATGGTGGAGGAGGCACGTAAGACGCCTCCATCTCTGAGTCTGGAGTCACTGGAACATCAGAAATATTTAATTTAAAGCTGGCCTGTAAAACAAAACATAATTAGAAGTTAAAAACAGCATTTCAACATTCTGTAGATAAAACCAGCCAAAGCTGTCCTAAGCTGCTCATAGCTGGTTCAAGCTAGTGTCCATATCTAACCAGCTGAAAAGTGCCCAAAACCTGCTAAAACTGCTAAAGACTGGGAGACCACCTAAGACCAGTTCAGCTTTTTTTTTTTTTTTTTTTTTTATCTTTTATTTTAAAGTTCTTAAAATAAAAAATAGTGGTTACATCATCCTAAGATTGTTTTTATATGATGATAAAAATCCCTGTAAAATTCTTGAAAAAAAGATTAGTTTCCACATATATCTAAAATTATTCTCCCTACACACACACACACACACACACACACATATATATATATATATATATATATATATATATATATAATTATGAATATATTTTATTTTTTTTCTAACTATATTACTGTACTTTGAGATGTATTATTTTTTTACTTAATTATTCCTTTATTTATTTAATATTATTTTAATGTTTTATTATTTATTTTCACATTTTGTTGTTGTTGTAGTTTTCATCCCTGTAGTGTTCAGGTTGTCAAATGTCAAAAATTTGAAAAAAAAATTAATCGCATCGAACATTGAATATATATAAATTTACAAACTTTTATGTTAGATGCGATTAATCGATTTGACAGCACTACTAATAAAACATTTGAAAAAAAAAAACATTTAAAAAAAAAAAAAAAAAAATGCCTAAATATCTAAAGACTGGGAGACCACCTAAGACCAGTTCAGCTTTTTTTTTTTTTACTGGACGGATGGATGAACAGACAGATAGACAGATAGATAGATAGATAGATAGATAGACAGACAGATATAGATAGATAGATAGATAGATAGATAGATAGATGACAGACAGACAGACATGGATGTATAGATGGAAGACGGATGGACATAAAGATAGATGTCGGACGGACGGATAGATAGATAGATAGATAGATAGATAGATAGATGACGGACAGATGGAGAGACAGACCATCAGAGAGACAGACAGATAGATAGATGACAGACTGATGGACAGACTAACCAACGGACAGACAGACAGATGAATAGATAATGGACAGATGGATAGATAGATAGATGACAGACAGACAGACACATAGATAGATAGATGACGGATGGACGGACGGACGGACGGACGGACAGACTGACCAACAGATAGATGGATGACAGACAGACGGACTGACCAGCCAACGGACAGACAGACAGACGACGGACAGATGGACCAACCAATGGATGGACAGACAGACAGATGGATAGATGATGGATGGGCGGATAGATAGATAGATAGATAGATGACAGACAGAGATACCAACAGACAGACAGACAGACACATAGATAGATAGATGACGGACGGACGGACGGACAGACCGACCAAAAGACAGATAGATGGATGACGGACAGATGGACTGACCAGCCAACGGACAGACAGATAGATAGATAGATAGATAGATAGATAGATGATGGACGGACGGACGGACGGATGGACAGACCGACTATCAGAGAGACAGACAGATAGATAGATAGATGACGTATGAATGGACAGACAAACCAACGGACAGACAGGCAGACAAATAGATGATGGACAGATGGACGGACGGACAGAGTGACCGACCAACAGACAGATAGATAGATGACGGACTGACAGGATAGATGACGGACGGACAGACCGACCAACAGTCAGACAGACAGATGGATAGATGACAGACTGACGGACAGACAGACAGACAGATGGATAGATGACAGATGGATGGACAGACCGACCAACAGAGAGACAGAAAGACAGACAAATAGATAGATGACGGACGGACAGACCGACCAACAGACAGACAGACAGATAGATAGATGGACGGACTGACCAACCAACGGATGGACAGACAGAGAGACAGATAGGTAGATGATGGACGGACAGACCAACCAACGAAGGGATGGACGGAAATAGACAGACGGATAGATAGATAGATGACGGACAGATGAACCGACCAACAGACAGACAGATATGTAGGTAGATGATGGACGGACGGACGGACGGAAAGACCGACCGACCAACGAACGAACGGACAGACAGACAGACAGATGGATGGATGGACGGGTGGATAGATAGACGTACCTCTGCATATGACGGTGGTGGACACACTAGCTCATATGGTGGTGGTGTGTACTCAGAATCTTCACTGGAGTCGGTCTCGTCTCGTTCCTCTCTCTCCTCTCTCACATGAATGGGATTTGGAATCACATAGATATGGTCGCTGTTTGACAGGTCGAGATCTGAGTCAGTGTCTGAGGCTTTCCTGCAGTATTTGCAGCAGTACCTCAGCATACACAGACCCACAGTCAGTCCCACCAGCGGTGTCAGCAACGTCCTACACATCACGAGACAAACATCCTGTAGTTTTCTGAATGTATTGCTTACATTCAGAATGATTTTTATGAAGTGTGTGGTGTTTTTCTGTGAGGACTGTCATACTTACTGGAGATAGTAGTATATATAATCAGCCATTGAATCGGCCTGGAATGTCTGCAGAGGAAAATTAGATATTAATGAATGTACTTCTGTAAGCGATCAGGACAAGCTGTGTGAAATGCATTTGATTCAATGACATGAGGCTCACTTTTGTTGTACAAAGCTATTAATTTATTCAAAAATACAGCTGATAGAGGCAGTGACTTGAATGCATGTCTTCTACAAGTTTTTCCATTTCTGAATTAAATTTATTTTTATCTTTTATTTTAAAGTTCTTAAAATAAAAAATAGTGGTTACATCATCCTAAGATTGTTTTTATATGATGATAAAAATCCCTGTAAAATTCTTGAAAAAAAAGATTAGTTTCCACATATATCTAAAATTATTCTCCCTACACACACACACACACACACATATATATGTGTGTGTGTGTTACTACACACACACACACACACACACATATATATATATATAATTATGAATATATTTTATTTTTTTCTAACTATATTACTGTATTTTGAGATGTATATTTTACTTAATTATTCCTTTATTTATTTAATATTATTTTAATGTTTTATTATTTATTTTCACATTTTGTTGTTGTTGTAGTTTTCATCCCTGTAGTGTTCAGGTTGTCAAATGTCAAAAATTTGAAAAAAAAAAAAAAAAGAAAGAACAAAAAAACAATACTACTACAACTGATAAATAGTGCTGTCAAATCACAATTAATCGCATCGAACATTGAATATATATAAATTTACAAACTTTTATATTAGATGCGATTAATCGATTTGACAGCACTACTAATAAAACATTTGAAAAAAAAAAAAAACATTTAAAAAAATAAACTGCCTAAATATCTTCAAAAATTTATTTTAAACTACAGGACTGAATTTGTCTTTCATGATCTTAAAAACCTTTCGATCTTAAGGCTTAAATGATAGACATTACTTTTGTAGACAAATATAAATTATACTTGCATACGAACTGCTACACAAAACTAAAATTTTATTATAAAAAATGAAATGGATGAGTTGGAATGGATAGCAAAAGAAAAGCAGCCAGCAAGTGTTCATGTGAACTCTATCAATTAGTTTAAAATGTATCCCAACTCTACATGACGATGTTACATAACCTTAACCAAGTTTCATAACCACTTAAGTTATACTTAGTCTATGAACTTTTTTTATAGGAACGTATAAATTAGTCAAAAGTATGTTTTCACAATATAGAATTTTTAGAAATGTCATACTTACATTTGTATGTCATTAGACCCAAACCAGATGAAAGTGGAACTCAAAAGGCAGTTAGGCTGTACGTGCGTTTAAACAGTGACCGTAACCTCTGCCTGACGCCCCGTAGAGGACTTTGAGCTGAACACTTTTTGGCAGCAGTCATCTGGGGTTGGGTTTGTAAACACCAGGCTTTGCACCATTCAGAACTGAGAATGACTTTTCAATTCCAGTTCATTTTCTCAGTTTGAATTGAGATCACATGATGCAGACTTTTCATTCCAATTTTAACCAACAGAACTATAATCAAATGGAAAGTTGTTGTTTTAAATAATACATATTTTTTTTTTTTTTTTTGGATTATATTAATAATTAGTTCCAATTTGAAACAACTTTATATATATGTCATATTTCATAACTTATATTTCAGTTTATGGCTCATGGAGGAAGGAGACTTCCCACAATGCTCCAGTTTACTCTACATATATTATGCAATCAATATTGCCTATTTATTTTAATATCTGAAAACAAAGTGCTCCATTAAAGTCTGTTTTGTTTTCTTTGTTAATGGTTTTGACAGTATTGAGCTTATTTTAATGAGATGTCAGTTGAGAAAAAAAAAATTCTACGTATCAGGGAAGTGTCAATGTTTTATCACAAAACTAGCACTGGAACAATGAGTTTTGTGCTTTCAACATCCCGGTCAGCATGTGGCTGATTTCATTTAAATTGACACTCTTTAAGTCAAAAAGAACCAATTTCATAAATTGTCTTGTAAATTTAAATTTTCCTCTCCTTTGATAAATGCATTTGAAGCTTTCATATGAAAGCCAGCAAATGCATCACTCCAATAACAATGTCCCAGACATTCATAATCATGAAATATAGTTACAAAGCTTGTGTACATCAAATAAAGTTCTAAATTAGGTCAAGGTTATGTTCAGTAACAAAGATTCATTTGTGTTTTCTTATCAATTCTGAGAAAAAAAAAAGTCAGAATTGTGAGTTATAAACTCAAGATTGTGAGAAAAAAAAAATCAGAATTGCAAGATAAAAAATTGCAATTGTATGGAAGCTTGTTTCCACCACTAAATAAAAAAGGTGTAATTATGACTTTACAGGGCTCAACGCTAAGGATTTTTTGTACTGGCCCGGGCGGGCCAGTGGTTCAAATTTTTACTTGCCCCGCCAAAATTTTCACTTGCCCCACAACAAAAAATTAATAAAGTAACAGAAAAGAAAATGGGCCTATAAAATAAGCCAAGTTATTGTTTTCATTGTTTTTGATACATGTAACCTTAATCAATTGGGTTATGACACCAAAAGCTACTAGATTAACTCACTTAAATTTTAAATATTGTTTAATATTTAAATTAATTATACAGCAAGTAATAAAATAGTAATAAATAATCAAATTATGAGTACAACAGAACAAATGAAATAAATATACATGAAATAAACTGCTTTTCAAGTTTTTCATGTAGGTTTAAACAGGAGATTTTCAGGTACAGAAATTATAATATCTATAACTATTTAACTATAGATATATAATATAACTATAGATTATAGAGAACTTTATTAATCAGTCAAGAGCAGTTACAGATTAATAAATAATGTTTTGAAATGTTGAAAATATAAAATGTTAAATACTGTTATTTGAAATTATTTTAAAAATGAAAAGACACTTTAAACCTGAAGTTAAACCCGCCAGTAGGTGGCAGCAAGTCCCTGCTAATGAGCGAGTCATTGAGATTCAACAAGATTCAACCGATTCATTCAAATGGCTGATTGATTCAGGAAGTGTTACTCAGAGACGCAAAACAATGCTGTGGACTTTGTTTGGAACTATTTTCGTTGGAGAAATAGAGTGAAACAGGCGATTTGGTGTCTAAAATGTAAGTCACTTGATATTAAGTTCTTGTTCATTAAACTGTACACTGTATAAAATCAGTATCACGTGATATTTGGAGAAAAACGGGGCATTTTTGCCCCTTTTCTTAAATTCTGGGGCCATTTTAATCGCACTAAATCACGCAGTGAATGCGTACACTCTAAATATGCACGCGCACTAGTCTAACCTACTAGACTACGTCACGTAGTGCGTACGTGCGCTCAATGTGTGTGTTTTTGTAAAGTGAGGGGCATACTAGATAATTTCAGATCGTTAAATCAACAATTACGATATCATAGACATAAACAATATATATCGCACACCCTACAGCACTGGCCCGATCGGGCAAGTGACCGTTCCGTCTACTGTCCCGAGTGTCGTTCACAATGGCCCCGGGCCATCGGGCAGTCCTTATTGTCGAGCCCTGCTTTATATCTCACAATTCTGACTTTTTTTCTTGCAATTGCGAGTTTACATCTCACAATTGTGAGCTATAAAGTCACAATTGCGAGTTCTAAAGTCAGAATTGAGTTCTGAAGTCAGAATCGTGTTATATAAACTCATAATTCTGATTTTTTTCCCCCCGTCAAGAGTATTCTCAGAGTTTATATTTCGCAATTCTGACTATAACACACAAATGCAAGTTTATATCTCAGAATTCTGAGAAAAGTCTTAATTGAGTTTATATCTCGTAATTGCAAGAAAAAGTCAGAATTGCAAGTTTATATCTTGCAATTTGTTTATAACTCACAATTCTGACTTTATTTCTCGCAATTGTGAGTTTAAATCTCGGAGTTCTGAAAAAAGAAGTCAGAATACGAGATGTAAACTCGCAATTGTGAGAAGTCAAAATTGTGAGATAAAAATTCGCAATTACCTTTTTTTTTTTTTTTTTTAATTTGGTGGCGGAAACAAACTTCCATACAACTATGAGATATAAACTCACGTTTGCAAAAAAAGTGAGATAAAACTTCGCAATTACGTTTTTTATTGTTTATTCTGTAGTGGAAACAAGCTGCCATAGAGGTGTGTGGGATAATCAACTTTTGGCATTGTAAGTGCATTTCTATCAACTTTTTTTCTTCTACAAAGTGGAAAGACAAAACAATCGTGCTAAGTGAGAAACAATTTATTTTTCAATACATTTGGGTGATGACAAAGCAACTTAAAGACACAAAAAAACTGCAGATTATAGAGTCAAATGTTTACTTCCAGAGTTTCTTGATGGACATGTTTTTCTCACTGTCTTTCTGCATCACCTGTGAAAATATAGTAAATTATAAATTAAAGATATCCATGAGGATTAGCAGGTTAAAATATTATTTGTACTAAAAGCACAAATTGAAAAAAACATGTTTTCAGTACCTTTGCAACTGCCATTTCAAAATCCTCTTGGGTAACGTGGACTCTCCTCTCTCTCAGGGCGTACATCCCTGCCTCTGTGCAGACACCCTGTCAGACAAGCACAAATAAAAACAGCTTACATTGATGCTGATTTCAGCACTGCTTCTCCTGAATAAGTGCCGCATAGATGGTCATAAATTACTGGAAATGATCGCAGCACTGCATGATGCAGGTTAAACCTGTGACCTTACCTTGACCTCAGCACCAGACGCTCCTGGCATCAGCTCGGCAATCTTGCGCAGGTTAATACCACGCGTCAGGTTCATTTTACGAGAGTGGATCTTCAAAATGTCCAAACGGGCCTGCAGAGAACAACATAACACTTATGAGGATACTGCTAGTATTTATGCCTTCAATATTAGAGAGTCATACAAATACAGGAATGTCAGAAGAATCAGTATTTCATTATCAAGATGATACAGAAAATTAAAAAATATATATATATAACGATCTCAGCTTACCTCTTCATTGGGAGGAGGAAATTCAATCTTCCTATCAATGCGGCCTGGTCGAAGAAGTGCAGAGTCTAGAATGTCAATACGGTTTGTTGCCATGATAACCTGAAGGGAACAAGAAAATATTCAGTAAACTCAGACATTACTTATAGAAAAATCATAAAATTCCAGCTGGAGCCAAGCATAACAATGGCATAAATGTAAGCAAGTAGTTTTGTGTGGTCACAGCACCCCCGGTGGTGATGACTGGAAAGTCAGCTAAATGAGTAGGTGGTGCTGCAAACAAATGTATGCAGTAAAAAAAAAAATAAATAAAGAAAGAAGGAAAACCACTCCACCCCCCAACATTATTATTATTATTATTATTATCATTATTATTAGTTTTAGTCTTATTTAGACTAGTTTTATCAAAGTGACTCTCAGAGCAGCTCTGGAGATGAAGGTCATGTGTTTATGCATTCATATAGTGAGACAGCAGATGCTGAAAACAGCAGGAGTGTCACACATGCTTGAGTATGTGTAGTGGATGAAACTGCGCCACTCATTCACACAGACACACACGCAACAAGCAGATTTCATATTTAAATAGCAGTCTTTTTGCACTTTAATATTCACAGACACTAGAGCCCTACACATATGTACAGCCCTACTTTTGATTTATTCATCTAAATGGGACAAATTCTGTGACATTCCATACTGTAAATTCCATTTTTCCACATCGTGGAAATCATAGATCCCTATTCAAGATGTATGGTAAATCTTGGAATATTAATAATAGTAGTATTCTAATTTGTTGCGGTCACACAGGACCTGGTTTGTACTATGGAAGTCAATGGGTGTCATCAACTGTCTGGTTAAATACCTTCTTTTTTGTGTTCAACAGAAGAAAAAAACTCATACAGGTTTGGAACAACTTGAGGGTGAGTAAGTAATGACAATTTATTTTTGGGTGAACTATCCCTTTTAAACCTTTCTCTCTGCAAAGAACCAGAGCTCTGATGTTAGGATCAGCACACAGGTTACAGATATTTGCTTCTCACCTTGATGTTCTTGGTGGCCTCGAATCCATCCAGCTGGTTGAGGAGCTCCAGCATAGTTCTCTGCACCTCACTGTCTCCTCCTGATCCACCCTCCAGCCGAGAGGAGCCGATGGAGTCGATCTCATCCATGAAGATGATGGAGGGCGCATGCTCCCTGGCCATGACGAACAGCTCACGCACCATACGAGCTCCTGGAATTAACACAGAGAACATGTTGAGCCAAATTAGGACAACGAATCCAGCTTGAGAAATCAGATTTTTTTTTTGTTTAATTTTCCAATTTCAGAGCTATTGGATAGCTTCAGAAAACTTGGAATACAGCAGATTTGTCATTTAAACTGTTCTGATACAAGAGCATTCTTTTAACAGAAGAAATTCATACAGGGATCTATAGCACGAGCACTTCACTCACATTTAAGGGTGAGTAAATTATGGGATAATTTTCATTTTTGGGTTAACTATGTCTTTTAATATACTTTAAAGCACAAATATTTAAAAAAACAACAACTTTGTATTCTAATAAATTAAATAATTTTAATTAGGGATGTGCAACAGCGATCGAGTACTCGACCGTGACAGCGACGAACGATCATGTAAACAATGATCGAAATGTTTTTTTTTTCTTTTTCTCCTGATTGGTTATAGCAGCACTTTGGGCGGCACCCTGAGCTCTGATTGTTAAGCTTGCCACAGCATGCGTCAAAAGACGTGAGAGAGAATGTCTGGCTTCACTTTGACAAGATAAATGAAAATACAGTTCAATGCAAGCTGTGCAGCGCCAAGTTTTTATCTTGTGCTGAAAATATCCTTTAAATTCTATTCATAATTAAACAATAATCATCAGTGATTTTCAAACTGTAAAATAACATTTTGGTTGATCAGAAAGTGCAAATTGAATCCAAAATATTTCTGAAATATTAGAATAAATAAAAAAAAATTACAATAGTGACACCAATGTAGCCTAACAGATTGTGAATTTGTGCTTTCGTTTCGTTGGCTTTCGTTTTAAAGCGCAATCGGAGTTACACTTTCGGTCAAGCTCACGTTTGCATTCGCAAACTTTTTGCAGATGAAAGTTGTAATAGCTACATCTGATTAATTTAATATAGGATGTGTTGGGATATCAACATTTATTAACATGCTGAATGCGCTGCATATCAATGTTTAGTTTCATGCTCAAATGCAATGCCCGATATTGAGTTATTGATATTGAGTTATTTGAGACGGTCATATTCGTTTTAGATGTTTCTTTAAAAAATAAAAAATAAATATACTGATGTAATAATAATGCAGCAGTGCTTTTTTCGTCATATTTGGTCAATGGCATAATTCGTATAATTTGTATGGCTTCGAAAACGTGCAGGCGATTTATGGAATCACTTAATAATGTAGATGAAAATATAGCACAAATCTGCCATAAACATAGCATTATAATGAGAACTTTATAGAAAAATATAGTAAATTCTGTCCTTGCCCGTGTTTCATCACGCTGTCATGAAAGCGCATCACAGCGGGAGCTCTCTCTCTCTCGCTATAACGTGTAACTTAAAGTTCACTGGCATTTGCATCCTTTTGTGCAGATACAAGTTGTAATGTTACGTCTATGTTATATGATTAATATCATAGGATGCGTCATAGAACGGGCTTCAGTTTACTGGCATAAAGTCACTCTTCACCTCAGGCAGCTATTCCTTTTAGATGCTCCTTTATTAATAACATTGCTGCATCATAATCATAATCTAAGAGTGTTCTAATCACGTGTTCATGTTTTCATTGACAGGCTTTCATGTCATATTTTTATTTTCATAACAGTCTTCAGATATTTTCATTATCTCCATGACGGCCATGCCCCACCCCCCCGAGTACTCGATTACTTGTTTTATCCATGATCGAAATGAAAAATTGCCAAAAATGCCCATCCCTAATTTTAATTTAAATCATTTAAATGTCACCTTGTATACCTTTAAGGAAAAACACATTATTTGATCAATTTTTGTTGCATCCTTTAAAATTTTTTAATGAGCTCCTAAATTTTTTTCAACTTAGGAGCACATGTGCTTCTTGGGGAAAAAAACCAAACAAACAAAAAAGCACATCAAGCTTTGTAATATGAATTTGATTTGTCTGAAAGCCCACCAACCTTCTCCTATGAATTTCTGTACCAGCTCTGATCCAGACACCCTGATGAAGGTGCAGTCGGTGTGGTGGGCCACGGCTCTGGCTAACAGGGTCTTTCCTGTTCCAGGAGGTCCATAAAGCAGCACACCCTGCAGACCAACACACATTTTAAAATATGAAGCAGGTAGGGTAGCCCAAACGACCTACTATTGAGAAGATAGCATTGTTTACAGCATGATTGACCTGATAAGTATGAGCCATGCTATCACTTGCCTTAGGTTGTGCAATTCCTAGAGCCTCAAACAATTCTGGGTGCTTGACTGGAAGCTCAATCACTTCCTTGATTTCTTTAATTTGTTTGTCCAGCCCTCCTATCATCTCGTATGTTGAATCTGGCACTTTTTCCACCATCATCAGTGAGACGAGTGGGTCCACTTTGTTTGGCAGGATTTTGTGAAGCGTGTAACTGTCATTACGAAGTGCTACACGGCAATTTGGAGTTACCTAGTGGAAATAAGAATTTAGTTCACTACCAATGTTAATAAAAAACAAGCTACAATATGAGTAAAAGTATTTTTATATATATATATATATATATAACAGGTATTTTTGGTTTTATGACCCCTATATTCCAGATCACTTAAAAAAGTAGTAGTACACCTCAACCTGAGGTATCGTTCATGACTGTAAAACCAAGGGCTGCACGATTAATTGCAATTTCATCGCCATCTCAATTTCTGCTTCTTACATTAAGCAAAAATAACCGCCACTGTTTAGTTCCCTCTGAAAACATTTTTTTCCCTCCATTTGACATTTACATGATCTTGCATTGGTAACAAGCCTCCACAAGCTTTCTTGCTTTGGGTTGCCAGATGTCAAGAGTTAAAATCCCCCAATCAGAGCTTTTCTCTTAAACTGATAAAGTTTTTTTTTTTTTTTTTACAGAAAAATATTAAAATAATTCAGAATTTCAGATTTTGAAATGAATTTTCTTAAATGAGAAAAATCACGTTATTATCAGCTTTACCATTGTCATGCAGATTTAGTAAAACACTTACATCATTTATATCAATGTTCTTATCCACATCCACCACAAACTTTCCTTCAGGATGCACCTAAAAACAAAGCATAAACAAATGAATAAGCAGCCTCAGCACCGATCGTACTCATGAGAAAAGCAGGAAATAATGGCTGTCAAACCTTGACCAGCACTTTCTTCTTGTCCATGGCTCTCACCACCTCTCCTACATAAGACCCCTGCTCCTGCAGTAACTGAAGCTCCTCACGCAGGAGGCGCACTAAAGGAAACAGCGCAAAACACGTCCTGTCATGCCATACTGATGATATTTTTAGCATATGCTATTTGGCATATGCATCTGAACACCAAAAGATGACATTCATAAAAAAAAGTTGGTTGAAAGAGCTTTACCCTTGGCATTTAACTCGTTCCTTTGAGCCTGCAGACGTCTGAGATTTTGGCTTTTATCATTCACTGTCAACTGAGTAAAGAGACAAGCACATTTAGACACAACTTACCTTTGTGAAAAAGAAGTGCGCTTGATTGTATCGAATGTGCACAATGATGAAATTACACATAGATGTACTTAAGTGGGTCAGAAGTATGCAAAACTGCATTTAATATAAATTTAAAATAAAATAAAAATTCTCATTTAAATGTAAATAAAACTTTTTTCACAAGGGTTCTTAATACCTACAGCCAAACTACAACATTTCATGGCTATTCTCACCTGAAGCTCCTCGATTTTAGACAGGTAATACTGTCGGAGACCAGAGCCTCCTTTACTCTCCTCAATATCCATCTGCAAAAATTAACAATAATAGCAATAACTTATAACAAGGGGTTATTAATTATCAGGTAGAGTAATAGTGTCTGTTGGAGTAAAGTGATGATTCACGAGGTTCTTAAATTATACATTTAACATGTTATGATAAATATAATAAGAAATTTCTCACGTTATGATTAAAAAGTAGATTTGTGATGTCATGATCAGAGATGTGAGATTTCTTAAGTTTAATTAGAGATTTATTATTTTATTATTACACATGAAAGATTCCTATTGTTATTATCAGCAATTTTGTAAGCAATAACGAAATATTCATTATGTGTCATGCTATATCCAGTTATCCCATGTTATGATCAGTCCCAGTCAGTGACACAATGAGACAGCAAACTGTGCTTCATTCGGAGCAGACCCGTCTTAAATTCAACCATTCTCTTATATTTCTAAACACTACAGTTACAGCAGATTCAATCTATGAAATATGTGATGCTAACGAATAAATCACAGTTAAATATAGTGTTCACGTTAGAAGATTTAACACATAAATACCACTTACTTGGTCAATCCCGTCCAACGCCATCTTGAACATACAAACTTCCGTCAGTCAGCGACGTTTTTTCCGCTTTGTTTTCCTCGGGCATGATGCAGACTGAAGGATGTGATCTCTAGCGCCACCGAAAGGCTGGAGAGACACCCATTACATCTAACCGCCGTTGAGTAATGGGGAATTGGTAAACGAACAGTATGACTGTTCGAAACTCTAATTGCTGTTGATAGTGTTGTAATCCCTCCCGCTCCCACCCCCAGCCTTCACCATTGTTTGTGCAAGTTTTGCAGCCCACAGCAAAACAGTTATGTGCGTTAAAGGCAACTCTACAAGTCTGTAGGACAGTTGAGGTATTAATGGAGACCGGTATTACCAGACTAACTACTACTACTACATGCATCAACATGACTGGTGTTTGTCTAATAAACAATCTACCATCTAGTAGACAGACCTATTACTTCTGCATATTTAATCTAATGATAATATTTAATATTCCATCAATTAGGTTGATTAAAATGAAAATGTCATTTTTTTTCTGACATTGTATTTTTGATCATAACATAATTTATATTATGTTCAATCACACGTGAATTTCCTTTTATGGAAACAACTTTATTGTTTAAAATATTCCAATTTCCCAGTAAAAAAGTACAAAAGGTAAGCATTTGATTGATACAAAAATATAAAACAGAACTTAAGTTGTAAGAACTTAATTGGCATTTACACAATAAGGAAAATCAAAGATACAAGAGCTTGTTGCAATTCAGATCAGCATTAATACTGTCTGAACAATTCAGATATAAACAAAATTAAACCATCAAAAGGAACATTCAGAGTTCAGCTCTATCCACAACATCTGTGACATGCTGTCAATTATGACAAAATCGTTTCAACAACGTCCCTCAGAGATGCTTTTAAAAAGAAAGTCAGAATTTCATTTTAAGCACAAAACTGGCAACACATTTTGTTTTTCGACCACTTTATAAACTGGAAAGTCAAAAGCAATTTTCTGTGGTTATCAGCATGTCACAGATGTTGAACCTGTTATATTCCTTAATTGAAAATTCAACTTGCCGTCATCAAAACTTAACACAAACGACAACACCAATATGAATGACCACGTATTAAAACCCACTTAAACAAACTTTCCATCTGCTGTTTGGAATGTAGAATTACACACTGAACTAAACTACTTATTTAAAAAAAAAAAAAAAAAATATGGCTTTGAATACCTGAAAATAAAGAATATGCTGATGGTTCACACACCATCTTTCGCAAATTCAGTCACTGTTGTACGGACTTTACCACTTCAGCAGAAAAAAAATTCTGTAAACACTAACAAGATGAAGACAGAAAGTCTGGGATACTGAACCAAACCAGCTGGACAACCAAATGTGCTGGAGTTCTCATTGGGGTGGAAACACAAAAAGATGGCTCTTGAACGCAGTGCAGCACACATTTTCCTGAGAGACCAAATGGAAAAAATCCACAATTTTGAAAGCAGAAGAAAAACATTGCATTTTCATTACTAGTCAACCTAATTATAAGTAACTGCATCCTGACTCAAAAATTGTGCAATTAATTTGTGAAAATAGCCTTTGCGGTCAGAAAATTTAAACCTTTCAGAAACGAAATGGTAAATGTAGACTGAGTTTGGCAATTCCTAATTAATTAACTATACAGTTAACTATATTCATTCATGAACTATTAAATATAAACAAAATAGATGAACAACAAGAAGCTGTGTTGCATCTGTTACTTATAGGGGTTTTAGCCAATTAGCTACAGTATATCTTACTGTAAAATATACACACAAAAAAAAGAGAGTCCTATTTAACAGTATATAATAAAAGTAAAGATGTTTGTCAAAAAAACAAAAAAAAAAACAAAACATGAATCATGAAGAAAATAAACTGGATGGCTTATTTTCATATTACATTTTCAGAATATATAAGAGAAGATCAGAGATCGAATTGAAAGAGGAAGATACGTACTGAAGCATTCCAGTTAATGTAACAGCATTTGAAATTTGATGTGACCAAATGTGTTATAGTACAGTCTGCAAATGCTGTAACTGACAAGAAGTTTATGACAGTGCAATATACCGAACAATACCAGCACCCAAAATTTCTATATGAAGTTCCTCCATTGGCTTTATTCTCATCTGTATTTGAGCTAATTCCTTGGATGACTGAATCTGGAGTCTGAATCTTCTTAAGTGAGTCGGATTCCTAGTACCTGTTCCAATTCTTGTCTCCTCTGCTGGACCTGAAAACAAACAAACAAAAAAACTGCAGACACTATAGCATCTGATGTATTTTGTAATGGGAAGAAATACCAAGCACTCACCTTTGTAAATATATAGCGTCCAACAGCTTCTGTGACCCAGGGTGAGTGATAAAACTCAGTTCTCCTCTCCTCCTCTGGATTTCCCACAGTGTCCGTCATTAACTGCATAAACCAAGACAAAACATCAATAAATGACAGATGGAAAAAAAAAAAAAAAAAAAAAAAAGTACAAACGACCAAATGCAAGCTGTGTACCTTGAGGTCTCGGCTCTGAGACTTGAGCCAGTCCTGGATGAACTCCTGTGGGTTGTTACTGAAGCTGAGCATGAAGTCTCTCTGGGTCTTCAACTGGTTGATGGATTCAATAGTCTCATGGATCTTATGAAGAATGTAAATGTTTGGTTAAAAATAGCCTCTGTATATGCTATATATGTAACCTCATAATGAGTAGGGTTGGGTATCGTTTGAGTTTTTTGCGATACCAGTGCCAAATCGATACTTTTAAAATGTTACTGGTGCCTAAACGGTGCCTGAACCGCAAAATGACAGTGGATGACATTAAAGAACGGCCTTTTTATTAAAAAAATTAAATAAAAATTCTTTAAATTGAACAATATATGGGTGATTCTCGTGAAAACTTGGTTTTAAAAAACATGAAAATTTTAAAAATCCTTTAACAATTTTTTTTCAGACATTAGAAACAAAGTCTGGAGTATTTGTGATCATCAATTTAAAAACATTTACTTACAATTTAAGACCTTTTTGAACATAATTTCCAAAACAAGTCCTAAAAAATCTCATTACCGAAACAGAAGTTCTCTCTACCGCAACTGGCCTTAAATTGTTGCGGTAAGTGAGAATGGTGTTGCGGAGGATGAGGTACATTAGCATTTTTGCAAATCCAGAGAAGCCATGATGATTGAGCCTACTTTTTATTCAATGTACATAATTAGACATTAATGAAGTACATTTTCACAGAAAATTGTTAATTTAAAGGTTTTCTAAATGAGGAAAATTACCTGTTACGGTAATGATATCAAAATGTTGTGTACATGGTTTGACAAGAGAATTTTTAAATGTTAACTGGAGAAATATAAAAGAGAGCTGCCTACCTGGTAGCCATCTATAAGGTTCTGGCACGTGTGTTGCTTAATTCAAAATCAAGGTTTATTTAAAATTATGTGTGTAAATAGTCCTTAAAAAATGTTGCAGAGGATGAGAACAGTGATGGACACTTCATTTTTCCATTATTATTATACATTATAAAAGAATATTTTTTCTGTCATTTGAAAACATCTATTAGAACATTTATATATAATTTTTTTTTTTTTTATATTTTCATTTTTTAATGTTTCAATTACAATGTTACATACATTCAGATATACCTGAACGCAATGCGGTATGAGAATATCAACAGAAAATGCAGTAAAATACAAAAATACTTCATTCCTATGTTGAAATTACTCTTTGTTCAGTGTGGAGAACAATATTGTCTTTATTATGATGTTTTTATATACTACTAAAATGCATGTTTCATATTTAAAATCATTAGTGCCGTGGTGTTTTAATGGTTTCATGAGAATGGCCCATATAAATTAAGTAAATACAAAACACAACAAATTTACATAAATTCACAATAAAACCTAAGCCACTTAACCTAACTACAATAATTTAACACTAAATAACAGTTACAGTACTAATAACAGCAAAATAGTCAGTACTCTTGGTATGCTACAAACCAGCTTCAAATTTCAGCAATTTATTTGCATAAATATGACCATATTGACTTATTGCATGTCCTGCACAAGGTAATTTTAAAACGCATCACCTTATTATTTCCATGGTGATGCGTCATACTTCTCACGTGACATACCGGAGCCACAATAGTGCAGTATGACAGATGTATCGCTTTTATTTAGTTTTCCCTTTTTATTCAAAATATTCACAAACTTGTTAACTATGTCATGAACTATCTGATATTGCGATTCTCAAATGTGTAAGTGAATGTATTTTGTCATTTAAAACCCTTTATAATGATCACGTTAGTTGATCTATAATGCGCGATTGGGTGCCGCCAAGTTAGTTTGCACTGCAATTCATAGAATTGTATCTGTCGGATTTACATCACATAAATTCATCCACTTCTCCAGAAATTAAGTGAAAGTAAGTGACCGGTGAACTGGGAGAAGAATAGAGTAAACTATATAGTTACCTATACAATGTGTATTTGATATGAACACTTAGTGAAATTATAATCGAAAAGGATTATTATTGCCGCTTTCATAGACATCAGTGTGTATTTAACAAACTGTACATGTATTTTTTAGCTAATACTTATGTGTATTTAAATGTCTGAAACCTAAAATAAACATTATGCTGTTGAAAACACTGAATAGTTATGATGACACAATATATGACAAGCGCTGAGCGCGTCCGTCTCTGGCTCAGCGCCAAAGCGCAAAAGCACATTTGAATTTAGCAGTTGATCATGTGATGCACTAAATATTTCAATCAGCAGCTCAGGCATTTAAGTGGCACCGAAAAACTGCGTTCTGATTCGGTCCGATACATACCGGTCATATAGGTACAGGTTTCGGTACCCAACCTTAATAATGAGTTGGAAATAATTTACACAAGGTGTCATTTACGTCCTTGCACACACAAACCTTCATCTCCAGGGCAGCAATCTCCTGCTGATTGGTTGTAGATGACAGGAAGCTGGTCATCTGAGCCTTCAGAGGGTCATCCACCTCAACATCGATATCAAAGCATGCGGTCTTTTTCTGATCATTTGGATCCACACTGACAAAATCATACAGCAATAAAGCAGCATTTGGTCAAAATCAAATAACCACACTACTACTAATAACAACTGCATTCAGACAACTAGATATCTAAATACTATTAATACAATTTTCCACATTTAAGAAAATGTGGAAAGTTCTCATCAATGCTGGACATGAGTTGGCTGTTTTTCTTTCCCTCAAATTCACCCACTTAAAATAAATACAATTTTAGTTTTGCTGAGAAATTCATATGTAGGTTCAAGCTCTATTCAGAAACATTAGTGTGATCAAACTTTGGTTTGGTAGGTTAAATATTTATAAATCATATACATTTAGTATTAAAAAGAGAAAGTAAACATTTTTTTTTTTAAATGAGCTTGTAAAGTAACTACTTAGAACATTCAGAACAGAAACCATAAGCACACACCTGATGTTATGATTGATAACGATGGGATCGGGGTGCTGAAGGAGGCTGGCGAGCTTCATGGGAATATCTGAAAATCTCATCCTGGGGCAGCCAAAAATCTGCAAGATTACAGCAGTTCGGTGACACATGGCTTAGTCTATAACCAATGAGTTCTTGGTCAAGCACCTATTCCTTGGATGGCTTTGCACAAAGCATGCTATATATCTCAGATCAAGTACTAAACTAAATTCTGAAGACAACAAGAGTGGCGCTTTCCTGTACAAAGCTCCCTGCCATTATGTAGGGTGTTTCTATATGGTTGCTAAGGTCTTCTGAATGGTTGACAGGAGCATTGCAAAGTGGGCCCAAACAAGTCTCCATGATAATCTGGTCTTTACATTTGGCTTGCGTCTCTCCTTCTTTGTATACATGGGCAGTTTGAAGAGAGATCTGACATTGAGAGGAATAAGAGAAGTAACACGAGCTAATGCAGATTTGAGTGTCAACAGCATAAAAGGGGAAAGCGAAACCAAGTATTATGATTCATTGGTTTGAAGGAATTAAGATTTAGTGAAAGCATATAGACTACAAAGAAAATTGGGCCAAGAACTGAGCCCTGAGGGATACCTCTGTTGACAGGTCAGGAGCAGTGGAAAATTTCTATTTCTGGAAAAAGACAAATTGCTCTCTATCACTTAGGTAGGATGTTCCAGTAATACCAATGGCTTAGAGGCAAGTGAAAGCATGTTTTGGCAGACAGTATCAAAAGCAAAGCTTAGATACCAGGGCTTCTGCAGTTGTTCTTTTCTAATGTGTTATAGATTGAGCTTCTGTAGGCAGCTGCAGAAAACCTATTAAGTTAAGAAAAAGATTTTGATACCTTAAATCGTGATAATTCATTTATAATTAAAAAAAGATACAAATTGATAAGAGTTTTCTTAAGTGGTTTGTTGCAACCAAGCACTGGATTTTAAAGAATTGTGAGAACAGGCTAAGGGTAATTTCCTTCTAGGAGTGCTAAAAGTTTTGAGTACCTGTCTGAAGTATCGGTTGCAGTTAATGTACTCTTTCTCATGGCAGTCTTGCAGCTTGTTGTTTTTGATGTAGAGCCACAGGGCCTGCATGATACTGGCTCTGGTCTGAGTGTGGACTCCCAAAAGACGAGCTAGACGTGGATCCAGCTTATACTGCGGAGGCTAAGTCAAGTAAAAGGAGAAGTAAGATGTATACTCTGTAACAAACAAACTTATGAAATTAATAGACTGAAGTTTTATTTTCTTTTGAAGACCCCTTTAGTTTTTTGGCTTTTAGTCCATGTCTGTTAGCTTTGAGGCTATATGCTAGTGTTCTCCTAAAAGTAGACAAAACAAACTTTAAAATTGAAAAAATAAGTTAAAAATTGACATTCATTCTATCTACCCTCATGTCGTTCCAAACCAGTAAGACCTTTGTTCATCTTCGGAACACAAATTAAGATATTTTTAATGAAATCCGAGAGGTATCTGACTCCTCCTCTTAACCACCTCTTTCAAGGCCCAGAAAGGTACTAAAGACATCGTTAAAATAATCCACGTCACTACAGTGGTTCAGCCTTAATTTCTTCTCTCTGTGTCATTCTCATACATTGTTTACGTTCAGCGCTTCCGGGTTCTATGTCAGAACGCAGACTCATTATTGGCCGGCTCCTGCGTCAGCATCACACACATGCGTCGTGCTGCTCACGTGAACAGCGTCAGCCAATACTGAGCCGGCATTCTGATGTAGAACCTGGAAGCACTGAACGTAAACATCGTAGGTGAATGACACAGAAGAGAGGATATTGTTGAATAAAGTTGTTATTTTTGTTTTGTTTTTGTGCACAAAAGGTATTCTCGTCGCTTAATAAAATTTAGGTTGAACCACTGCAGTTATATAGACTATTTTAACAATGTCTTTAGTACCTTTCTGGGCCTTGTAAGTGGTGGTTAAATTGCTATGGAGGAGTCAGATACCTCTCAGATTTCATCAAAAATATCTTAATTTGTGTTCCGAAGATGAATGAAGGTCTTACGAGTGTGGAACGACATGAGGGTGAGTACTTAATGACAGAATTTTTGGGTGAACTAACCCTTTAAGGGAAAATGTACAAAAAAAAATAATGATTGCGCATCTTTCACTCATGGGCGTATCTAACCATGTCACCTGCTTCTGACTAGCAAGTGGTAGTAGCATGATTCACAACATTAAAATTCTGTTTAATGATTCTGTGATGTAAACTAAAGACAACTGGCTATAAAACATACATATGTACACCACCAGTCAAAGGTTTGGGATAATTACGTTTTTTTTATGTTTTTGAAAAGAAGTGTCTTATGTTAACCAAGGCTGCAATTATTTCATAAAAAAATACAGTGAACAGTAATACTGTATTTCTATTCTATTTGAATATATTTCAAAATGTAATTTATTCCTGTAATGCAAAGCTGAATTTTCAGCATCATTACTCCAGACTTCAGTGTCACAAGATCCTTCAGAAATCATTCTAATATGCTGATTTGCTACTTAAAACCAATTTCTTATTATTATCAATGATGAGCACAGTTTTTTGCAGCTTATTATTATTATTATTATTATTATTTTTTTGGAAGCCGTAATGTACTACCATTCAAAGGTTTGGGGTAAGTTCAATAAAAAAAATATATATATTTAGCATTAAATTGATCAAAAGTGACAGCAAAGACATATGTTACAAAAGATTTCTATTTAAAATAAATAAATTTCACAAAATGTTTGCCACAAAAATATTAAGCAGCAAAAACTGTAACTGTTTTACTGTATTTTTCATCAGATAAATTCAGCCTTGGTGAGCATAAGAGACTTCTTTCAAAAACATTAAAAGATATTCATAATTCTAACCTTCTGACCAGTAGTGTATGTGTTTGTGAGATGTGTATGTGATACCTGGTGGTCCAGCATGAGAAGGAGAGTACATTTCACATTCACATCTCCTGGTCTCTTCACCTGAAATCCATCCGTCTCCTGAGTTGTGGGCATTCTGTGCCACTAAGACACACAGAAAAAGATATGACTAGAGATGTAATGACTGGATTTACTGCAAGACAGTACATTTTGTGTTTGATGAGGTCATCATGATAATCATCAGGATATAAATAGATTTATTAATTTCATATGACATACTAACTCATATTGTTAATAAGGGTGTCATAGTATTGAAAAAAAAATCCCTAAGAATGACACACAATTTTATGCTAGTAATTATGGGTAATTATATCATGTATATATAATTATCCCCCCTCCCCCCATTATTATAATAACACTATAATGCCATACCTCCACCAGGTGGTTGTCTGGGCCATAAAGTTCTTTGTCCAATTCAATGACCAGGCTTTTAAAGAAGGATGAAAACTTTCGTTTCTGTTTCCCAGGCTAAGGACAGTTAGAAAGATAGAGAAAAACAAGTAGAGAAAAGGGGAGAGAGAACAAGATCTTTTTTCAATGCGCTCATGCCGTTGATTGATACTGCATTGTTTGGAGCTGACCGCACTGGAGGGATTTTTTTAGAAGCAGCACACACAGCTATTGCGCCAGTATGTGTTTGCGCAATGCCTTGCCTGTCCCTCCCTTGCAGTACCACACAAGTTATAACAACTGAGGCAAAAAAGTGAAGAAAAAGAATAATTTCCTCTTTTCATGTGGCAGCAGCACAGCCTTCAGCTGGCAAATATATGCTTAGACTTTTACTGACTAATTTCACAAAATGGGCCAAAGTTTCAATTCCTTTTCCTTACAAAGTCTGGGAACATGGAACAGCTTAGAGCACATCTGGTTTGAAGGAGTGAGCTGAGGACATGAGCCAGTGCAGTTAAGCTGGCCAAAAGACCAAGAGACTCAAGACTGCCAAATAAAAAGCATTAAGTATAGGGGCGACACGGTCAGCTTTATCTAGATCTGTTACTTGTCATGAAACATTGTAAATGGAATCCATTGCGTGATTGCTCAACTTTGCCTAGAGTTACACATACATGCCAACAACTGAACACATAGTGAAAATCATTACATACATCCTCCAGGAGTTTGCCTTCCACTCGAAGTTCCCAGGATGCCACCTTTTCAGCCTCCTCTCCCTCTGGCTTGCCAGGTGTATAGGTGTTAGAAATGTAGATCCTTAGTTTGCGTTTTTGCTGGATGAGTAGAAAAAAAACGCATTGAGATGATAAACAATTTGGCTAATTTCTTTATGTTGGCATAAAGAAAAAAAGTCTAGTAGTCTGTGAATACCGAAGCTAAAGCATTAAGAGTTAGTTCACCTAAAAAATGAAAATTCTGTCATCATTTACTTGCCCTGATTTCATTCCAAACCTGTATAACCATCTTTCTTCTGTGGAACACAAAAGAAGATATTTTGAGAAAGGGAAGTTAAAGTTCACTAAAACGGTTTGGTTGCCAACATTCTTTAAAATATCTTCTATTGTGTTTCACAGAAGAATGTCATACAGGTTTGGATACGACATGAGTGTGAGTAAATGTGTGAACTTCCCTTAAAATTAGTTGAACTAAGAAATCATCTCTGAATTGCTACTCCAGTCTACTACATCTACCGTGATCGGCTTTTTGATGGCCTCCTGTATCTCCATGCGTTTGCGAGCAATGGTCTGGTCCAGCTTTCTCTCAAAGGCCAGAAGGTCCATGTAAGCCTGAGACTCTGGGACCAGATCCCTGATCTGAGGAAAACCAAAATCATGAGAAACTATGTACTTTCACAAAAAAAAAACAAAAAAAACTGATTTATACTATTCTGGTTAAACTCACCCTCTGTGGGAGCACTTTGTCAGCCATCTTACGCCTCTTCACCCTGTAAATGTAGAGCAGATGTGTAAGAAACATGACTCAAAGCAAACATACGCTAAAATTTTATTTAAATTACAGTACTGGAGATCTAAAGTGTAAGCCACATAATTATTCTCAAAGAAACATAACTTTTTCCGCACAAGATTTACAGTGAAACAATCATTATGCTTAATAAAAATGTGAAAATTATGTATCTTTCCTCAAAGGTTGATTGAGCTCAAATGCCGAATTACTTAAACTTAGTAAACTTCTTATTCTATTTAAATATATTAAAAATTGAATTTATTCCTGTATTGCAAAGCTGAATTTCAGCATCATTACTCCAGGCTTCAGTGTCACATGATCCTTCAGAAATCATTCTAATATGCTGATTTGCTGCTTAAAGGGTTAGTCCACCCAAAAATGAAAATTATCCTATGATTTACTCACCCTCAAGCCATCCTAGGTGTATATGACTATCTTCTTTCAGACGAACACAATCAGAGATATATTTAAATATATCCTGGCTCTCCAAAGATTTATAATGGTAGCGAACGGGGGCATGTTTTGAAGCCCAAAATAAATGCATGCATCCATCATAAAAAAAAAAAAAAAAAAAAAAAAAAAGTCCATACGGCTCCAGAGGGTTAATAAAGGCCTTCTGAAACAAAGCGATGGGTTTTTGTAAGAAAAATATCCATATTTAAAACTTTATTAACTATAATAACTAACTTCCAGCAGACAGCCGTACGCATCGATTTGTGGTCAGGTCAGTAACCCCTGACCTGACGCATGACGCAATGATGAACATGGACAAGAGAAATGTTAGAGGATTTCAATATAAGAGAAGTTGAGCTTTAGTTTGTTGCACAGCCCTATTTGTTTGAACCACGAGAGGCATCTAAGCTTATGATACTCCTACATCCTGCGTCATACATTGCGTCAGGTGCTTACTCTTTTGGCGCAAGTCGACTTGCGCAGTATGTGTACGGTCGCCCGCCGGAAGCTAGATATTTTACATTATAAAGTTTTAAATATGGATATTTTTCTTACAAAAACTCATCACCTTGCTTCAGAAGGCCTTTATTAACCCCCTAGGGCTGTACGGATTATGTTTATGATGGATGGATGCATTTGTTTTTGGCTTCAAAACAGGCCCCATTCACTACCATTATAAATCTTTGGGATATTTTTAAATATATCTCCGATCATGTTCGTCTGAAAGAAGATATATATACACCTAGGATGGCTTGAGAGTGAGTAAATCATGGGATACTTTTCATTTTTGGGTGAACTATCCCTTTAAGAACCATTTCTTATTATTATCAATGTTGAACACAGATTTTGCTGCTTAATTTTTTTTTTTTTTTTGGTACTACCATTCAAAAGTTTGGGGTAAGTACAAAAAATTATATTTTTAATAAATACTTCTGCTAATTTAATAATGCTTTCAGCTATAAATAAGAGAGTTTCTCCAAGTTTAAATCCATTCTGCTTCAAAAAAAAAAAAAACAAAAAAAAAAAACAAGATTTTTTCCCACTTTTTTTTTCATTTCCAACAATTCCATTTGGGCCTGCTTATAACACAAACTAGATACAAGAAGAAACAGATTTATAAAGAGTTTGTTACTCATTTTGTTAAAATAAACGTGTAGCAACGCATGAAGCACCACTCACACAGAAGTCATGTGGCTAATTCGCGAGACCACCTTGAACATGAGTGAAATCCAATGGTGGACGAAGTACACTTGAGTAAAAGTACAGATACCCTAGTAAAATATGACTCCAGTAAAAGTACTTCTTTTCAATTTTTCTTTTCAAAAAGTTCTAGATTTTTATTGATTTTAGTTCACCCAAAAATGAAAATAATGTCATTAATTACTCACCCTCATGTCGTTCTACACCCCTAAGAGCTTCGTTCATCTTCGGAACACAAATTAAGATATTTTTGATTAAATCTGATGGCTCAGCGAGGCCTGCATAGACAGCAATGGTACTTCCTCTCTCAAGATCCATAAAGGTACTAAAAACATATTTAAATCAGTTAATGTGAGTTCATTAGTTCTACCTTAATATTATAAAGCGATGAGAATATTTTTTGTGCGCCAAAAAAAAACAAAATAACGACTTTTTAACAATATCTAGTGGTGGCCGATTTCATAACACCGCTTCTTGAAGCTTCGGAGCTTTACGAATCAAATCAGTGGACTGGAGCGCCAAAGTCACGTGATTTCAGCAGTTTGGTGGTTTGATACGCAATCCGAATCACTGATTCGACTCAAAAGATTCATAACGCTCTGAAGCAGTGTTTTGAAATCGGCCATCACTAGATATTGTTAAAAAGTCATTTTTGTTTTTTTTTGGTGAACAAAAAATATTCTCATCGCTTTATAATATTACGATAGAACCACTGAACTCACATGAACTGATTTAAATATGTTTTTAGTACCTTTATGGATCTTGAGAGAGAAAGTACCATTGCTGTCTATGCAGGCCTCGCTGAGCCATCGGATTTAATCAAAAATATCTTAATTTGTGTTCCGAAGATGAACGAAGATCTTAGGGGTGTAGAACGACATGAGAGTGAGTAATAAATGATATTATTTTCATTTTTGGGTGAACTAACCCTTCAAGCATTAAAAAGTCAAAAGTACTGATTGATGAATTTTTTTGCTGTTGTTGCAATTTTATATGTTCCATCTTACTGCTCAAAATATGTGTGTGTGTGTGTGTGTGTGTGTGTGTGTGAATGTTATGTATGTGTTATGAATTATGAATTTTCAACGTTCTCCTGCGGCCTACAAAAGAAGATAATGTTAGAAAGCCAAGCAGTTTTGGTGACCACATTAAGACACTTGTCAAAATATCTTCTTTTATGTCCGACAAAAGAAAGAAAATCATACAGGTCTGGAATGACATGAGGATAACTAATACATTTCCATTTTCGGGTAAACTATCCCTTTAGGGTTCAAAAACATCAAAAATAACAAATACATCTGCCCCATGGTTCAGTCTTCTAGTTAATATCATGAAAAATCTATAAACCATTTTTAAGTTCACTGCTATGCTGTGCTTCTTTGGCAAAATAAAACAAATGAGTCTCTGAGTTAGAAGGACAAAGAAGCCTTTGGTTTCCAGAGACAAGCGCCTATCTGGTGGCAAATGACACTTTGGGTTCAGAACTGGACACCCACTGTTATGTAAGCCGAATCATATGCTCTTTACGCTGCTAAAGTTTTTTTTTAGAACACCATATTTGACATTACAGTAGAGCCAGACCACTTTATTGACACATTTTTAAAGTCAGCATGAAACGGAAGTTGTGATAGTCTTTTCTTCCCTATTGTGACGTATATCCAAGTAAAACTGCTTCTTGAACAAGAGAAAACAAACACTTCATCAGTAAGATCAATAATATTCTGAGTAGGCCTATCACGATAATCAATATATTGACTTATCGCACATATTTTGCCATCAGATTGCAATCAGTTGTCAGAAGATAAAAGCGGTATCTTTGTCGTAGTATCCTTTCAACATTTGAGGAGACTTCCTATGACTGGAGTCAGCGCTGTTCAATGCATTGGATCAATGAAGTGAAATATCAGCTTCAGCGTTACCCAGGTGATGAATTTATCGTCAATCGGGCTTTGTGAAGTGGCATTGTGAAGTTAAATTAACGTCATCACCTTTTTTAATTCATAAATGAATCAGTATTTTTAAGTTCATTATAAACGTTTTGTTGACGCATATTACGATATTGAGCCACTCAAAATCACCGCAAGCGAAATTCCTTTACTACGACAGCCCTAATTACTAGGGCTGGGTAAAAAAAAAAAAAAAAAAAAAATTGATTTCTCGATTTAATCTATCCTGTTTTCAGTTGATGAATGAACGGATCATCCAATAAATCGCAATAATCTTTGTACTTTGTTACTTCTGACATGAAACAAAGTCTCAGATTTCAAATGACATCCATTTTATTATGAAATTCAAAAAATAAATACCGTTTTGGCGCTGTTTAATGTGGCGTGACAGATCGCTGTAGCGCAGCTGAGTTCAAGAGAAGCGACAGCACGACACACGTGAACCAATCATCTCCTCCGCTTTAATATCAGTTACAGCGCGAAATAAACATGAATGAACATCTGAAGGTATGTTAAAAGATACAGTACAACTAACCTAAATCCATATCATGTCAAGTGTAATCGCTCAATCAGTCTTTCAATCGCGGAAAGACTTCAATAAAACAACTTGTAAACAAGGTCATGTTACGTTTACCTCAGAAAAACCATATTAAGTGACCATAAACTCGTTAGTGAGCTAGAAAAATTAACTCTAGAGAGTAGTATTCTGATAAATATATGCACAATATTACATATTCATTATAATTTGTAATGTTCTTTAATATTTAATGCATGTTTGAATGAATCAGTTATGACAGCCACGATTTAAATGTTTATATTTCAAAAAACGCATTGGAGTAGGAATATGATTATGTAATTCTAAAGTTAGCATTATAACTTTATTTATTATAAAAAAAAACATCCTTGAGTGTAATTTAAGTGTTTGTATATAAATAAGTTAATTTTAACCTTCAATATTATAGTAATGTAGTACCAACTGACTCCCATGTATAGTTTAAAGCATTATATGAGAGATTTTTTTCCTTGAGCAAATTTGCCATGTACTGTATCTGATATATATATACAAAATAATCAATATCGAAATCCAATCAAAAGCTTGTGAATAGAAATCGATTTCAAATCGTGAAAATTGTGTCAATACCCGGCCCTACTAATTACGAGGGCACACAAATTAAAAAAAACAACAATTATGTGCATAAATAAATAATTTATAATAAATACTGTAATATTCCATCAAAAAATAAAAACTAAATTTTGATTTTATGGTGACTTTAACATCATCTAAAACAAACATTACTTTGGGCTCCAAAAATAAAACCCTCCTTTGTTCATAAGGCCCATAACCCAGACCCAGAATTGTAAAGTGATATGAATGCTACTGTCGCTTCAAATGTTTTGACCATACATGCATAAACAACAATACTAAATGTACTAACCCCCTTCTCGGGCCCATTAGACCCCCAGACTGCTGCTGTTGCTGCTGAAGGAGTCTCTTCCGGGTGGGGTCCATCGCAGCTTGAGGCATCCCCGGTCGCATGGACATGCCTCCGCTATAAGACGG
This sequence comes from Ctenopharyngodon idella, assembly GCF_019924925.1. Lineage (NCBI taxonomy): Eukaryota > Metazoa > Chordata > Actinopteri > Cypriniformes > Xenocyprididae > Ctenopharyngodon > Ctenopharyngodon idella. Next base: position 7,209,044 of record NC_067231.1, read on the forward strand.
ACCAGGTAGAGGGGAACCCATAGATCCCATGCCCCCCATTGGCATTCCTCGGCTGGGTGGCATACTTGGGCGCTGTGGGTACAATTGTAGGATTTGAGTATTACTACTTTTAACACTCACAAATAGTAGACTGTTATTACAGGTAAAGTATGCCCAACGTAAAACTTCATGTAGAACTAAAATAGATTATAAAAGCAGCTTACAGCTTACAATAACACTTCACAATACAGTTCCATTTGTTAAAATTAGTACATTAGTTAACATGAACTAACAATGAAAAATACTTCTAAAGCATTTATTAACCTTAGTTAATTTTAACATTTACTAATACACTATTAAAATCAAAAGTTGCATATATTAATATTTAATGGACCTGAGCTAACAAACTAACAATGAAATAGTATTTTTATTAACTAATGTTAATAAGTTTAATAAATACTGTAACACATTGCTCTTTAAAACCGATTTTAGTTAATTCATTAACTAACTAATGGGAACTTATTGCAAAGTGTTACCAAAAATGTAAAACTGTGGAAGTACCATAATACAGTGAGGCTTTTAAATTTCTTTAGATAAATATCATGAGATAATGAATGAATGAACACCATATTCATATACACGGAATTTGCGTAGAAAATAATAGAATACTACTATGGTACATGTTCAAACATCTTGATATTACCATATTATATATATCCAAACAAAATCGTATTACCATGGTATGTAACAAAATGTAATAGTATTACCATGGTACTTTTTTTTTTAGCGGCTGAGCCGATTGTTTGCAGGTAACTTAGTTATTCAAAGTAAAGCACGCGCGTTTTCTTCATGGTGGGACTCAAATGCGGAAGTACATGTTTGTTCTTCGTGGGCCTCAGCGCTCTTAAAGTGATTTTAAACATTTTCTATTTGTATTTTTGTAAAGAAGCATTCTTGTAGATTATTTTCTGACAATATTTAATGACATAAATGTGCTAATAAATCGTAATTGTTGCTAATGAAATGACACTTCCTCTATCAAGACAGGAGGGAAGCTATGGCGTGATGCTAAACGCTTCAGATAACAAATAAAGAGTGGTTTCTTCACTTACTTGGTGATACTGGTTCGGAGTACTGCCCATCCCTCTGTAGGGTGAATTCTGCGGCATTGCTGGCATTCTCAGTGCGCTGCTGTGACCCGGGTTCATGGGGTTCATGGGGTTCATGCTGGGGTTTATTGGGGTGCTGGGGTTGACGGGGAAACCCGATCTAGAAGCCATTTTTGATTATTTTCGCTGCTAATAACTGTTAAGAAACGAAATCAAAACCGTTACTGAGTCACTCGATAAACGTACGTTGAAGTCACGCGCAACCACATCGCGTTCAAATATCGATATATTCTTCCGTCTCTAATTGTCGATCGCTGTCCGCCGAGTGTGTCATCTCTTCCTATACGCTTGTCAAACCCCCATTTATACTAATGGTTTCCTCTCAACAACATTTAAAAGCCTGACCAATGTCTACAGTTATCAGTGTGTGTGGCTTCACAGATCTCCTCCCCCTGGGTTGCCAAATAACTTTCCCTCGTAATAATCTACCTAGGACAGGGGTTTTCGAACTTTTACATGCCTCGGACCCCCAAATGCGTTGATCACCTTGCGACACACCCCTTCCTAAAATATAAAGACATATATAATTTTTAGTGTATAAAAACCTATTTATACTTGTAAAAAATATTAATTGTGATATTGTAAAAAGAGCAAAATTTAAAAAAAAAAAAAAAATTAATTGCCTTATATATTGTTGTACTAAAGCAAAATGTTAAAATATTATGTGAAAAATATTTATTTTAAAAAATATTGACAGCATATCTGAGATCAACACTAAAGTTATGTGCATATTTGATTTTTCTCATGATTTCTGACCAGTCTTTTGAATATTAGAATACGATCCATTATCAAATTCGGTAAATATGTAAGAAAATGCTTAAAATTGTATTAATATCTTGTGTGCATGTTAACTTTGACAGCCCTAAAAATACATTTTGTAAAATATTTATTTTCTCTCAAATTTTTCACAGAACCTCTAGGACTTGCTTATTGAGTTGGCCGGTCAAACTCACTTGTAATGAACGTAAACCTTCCGCAAAGAGAAATAGTTCCAAGACAAACAAACAAGAAATGAAAGATGTAATATTTGTGTGAGCCTATTTAGGTTGCACCAATTGGGATGGATCCAAATAATTTAAAATAAAAACTAAATAAAGAAATAAAATAAATAAAGAAATGCCAAAAGTTGTTAAATAAACAGAAGTGTTCTACAATTTCAGTGTAAAATGTTACTATTTTTTTCCCCCAAATATATTTGCACATGGATGTCATTGTTTCTGCTTAAGTCTTTTATTAAGTAATATGATTTTTATTATTATTTACTATTTTATAACTGAAATGAAGTTTTCCTATTTTTTTAAATTGGAATTATATACTTTGGGACCAGAAAAAAAAAAAAAAAAAAAAAAAAAATCCCCAAGGGGGACCTTTGGCACCCGTACTCTATAATTTTACACAGGCAAAAGTGCTTTTGTTCTGAATATAAGCATTCCTTTGATTCAGCTATAAACAGACAAGCAGTGTTGCAAACATTTTCACAATGCATCCAAAATTGCATACCGAGTACCACATTTGATAAACTTTGTGTCGTTAAAATGTGTGTTTTCTAAAAGTATCCATGAGTGTAGTGTGAATGCAATCCGGACGTACAATATCCGCTGCCATGTTGCCATTGTCAAACATACTACATACTATTTTCCCCTAAATGGGAATATTCGGATACAATGTCAGTGCTGTTGTACTAAATATCAGAAATCATGGAATGTGGCTCATCCAGTCAATTCTGAGGACCAGAACTGTGTCTATACAAAACTTTGCTAAGCAATATGTATATTTCTTAGTTGCCAATGAAAATAGTTCCAAAATAAGCCAAAGCCTCAAACATTGCATTTTACCAAGGGACGCATAAACTGTAACAATGTACGTGAGTGGAACGTATGTGAGTGAATCGATTACAGAATGGATCGTTCTGTAACCACCCAGCTCAAGCTTCACTCTGGGTTTTGAAAAATGATTATTTTAAATTTTCAATCCAATTTCATACAAAATCTCTCTTGGTGGTCCGAAATGAGTGCTTTCACAACATCCACATTTCTGAAATAAATAAGTGTAGTACACACATGAAGCATGTTTAGAGTTCTGATTTTTTTTTTTATTACATGGATGACATGCCCGTAAGCGTATGGCTCACGGTCAGGATAGCAGCATCTTTCACCTAGTCAAATATATATACACCGTTACAAACAAAGTGAGACCGCACAGGACACTTTACACTGTAAACATCTAATACATAAAAAAAAAAATTGAGAAAAGAAAAACAAGTTACAATGATAAAGATATTCTCAAGCCTTAATTCTTTTTGGAGATCTACGCCTCTCTTTGTAACCAATAACTTACTATTGAAAAAAAAAAAATGTAGTATGATAATATGCTATAGAACTAGTGACATAACATAGTACAAATGTACCACATTTTGGCTATTGAACTACAAAGGAAAGAAACAACTATACTGGATCATGATTCTCCAAAAAATTATATTAAAACATCGTGTAGTAATTACCTGATGGGGAACAGTTCACACTGATTTATGATCTTGATTTGCTATTAATCTTTAACAATTTCATTATTAGATACAAAATCCTCCCAGAATGAGAAATTACATATGAGAATGTATGCTTTCGAGAGAATCCTGCATTTATGGGAGAGCTCAACTGGCCCAGGTTCTACGACTCGGCTGTTTCTGGCTGCCGATATGATGATCTGAGTTCTAACTTCCTCCCTGAGAGCACTGTGCAAGTTCCTCTATCCTAGATGTGTCATTTTTGATGAGCAGGATATGAGAGATTGTGCAAAAATGTCTGAAGACGAAAAATGGAAAGAAAGAAAAAAAAAAAACTAATGTAAACTGAATGACAGAAAAATTAGTCCACATCTCCTCCACTGATCAGCATAATTCAGCTCACACAATCCTGTGATATGGTAAACCGTGTGGCACTGTGGGTAGTGACTGACTCCTGCTACCCACAGTGTTATTGAGAAAATGTCTCATCTCTTAGCAACACACACGAATTGTCCTGATTCTCCACACGTCGCTTAGGACCCAGCAAAGCTTTAAGAAAATTATTATCCAGACAGTTAATTATAATGTCTTATCTTTTTGTCAATAACTTTCAATGACTTATAGACTGTTAGTATACAATATCGCTTGCAAAATTTTTCAACTAGCATGTAAAGCTTTTAAATTAGACCTTGAACATGCTAAATGCACCATAAGAGGCCGTTCACAAAGAATTTGTTTTTGCATTCCACTACATTTCTATTGGTTTTAATGTAAACATGCATTATGCATGTGTTCGATTGTTGCACTTGTGTCTTATGCAGCGTCTTGGCATTCTAAAAATGCTGTGATTAAGTTAAAAGTAGTTCAACTTTAAAAAAAAACAAACAAAAAAAAAAACACGTGTTTCATTCCGTTATTCAACGCAAAAACGCGTTCTGTGTGAAAGGCCCCTAAAGGCCCCGATATACTTCAAGCAAAATTGAAGAAAGTTGAACTTGTGTGATGTAATTTTGAACAAAATCAGGCCAAAACAAAGTTTGTTTGGGGAGTTGAAACAGCTTGTCAAAGCGAACTTTCCGGAAAAGTATGCTCCAGCTAGTGAACCCCTTCGAACTATCATTGGTCCGTGGCGATTACGTAATAGGTAGGTGTGGCTCTGAGACTCCGCCTTCTTTGACGTGGAAATCTTCTCCAGTTCATTTCTTCTGTTCAGTCTGTCGAAACACACTGGAAAGTTGTAATTCTAATTCAAAGTGACACGGACACTGTTTTTTCATGTTTAATATTGTAAAGCATCTAACAATCTACTGTATAAAGTGCTATATAAATAAACATGACTTGACTGAAGTGATGAATTGCTGAGTGATGCAAACATATCCACATCGCTATTATCAGATGCTTTCTTAAAGGGATAGTTCACCCAAAAATGAAAATTCTGTCATCATTGACTCACCCTCAAGTTGTTCCAAATCTGTATAAAATTTCTTTGTTCTGCTGAACACAAAAGATGATATTTTAAAAAAATGTTTGTAACCAGGCTGCTTTGGGGCACCATTGACTTCCATAGTAAGAAAAAAAAAAAATACTGTGGAAGTCAATGGTGCCCCAAAACTGTTCAGTTTCCCACATTCTTCAAAATATCTTCCTTTGTGTTCAACAGAACAAAGAAATTTATACAGGTTTGGAACAACCTGAGGGTGAGTAAATGATGACAGAATTTTCATTTTTGGGTGAACTATCCCTTTAACTATTGCTTTCTCACCGCTGTCATTTTTGTAGATCTGCCCTTGACTAAAGATTTTTGTAGTCAACTAATAGGCGTTCATTTAAGCGAATAGTTGACTAATCGCACAAGTATATATATATATATATATATATATATATATATATATATATATATATATATATAAAATATGCAATTAAAGGCTCATTATTATGATTTATATGGCTTAAAATATATATATATATATATATATATGTGTGTATATATATATATATATATATATATATATATATATATATACACACATATATATATATATATATATATATATTTTAAGCCATATAAATCATAATAATGAGCCTTTAATTGCATATTTTATATATATATAATATATATATATATATATATATATATATATATATATATATATATATATATATATATATATATATATATATAAAAAATACATAGTCTAATCAGCCCTAAAACGCACACATAAAGCTTGCCACCGGCAAGAGTAATGATTATGAATGTGTCGTAAAAAACAAAAAGGGAAGGAGATTGTCTAAATTATTGATAATGTTTTAATGTTTTCGGCTGCAGCGATTAAGTCGACCATGCTGACTCATCTCCGTAGTAGTGGACGCGCCTGCACATTTCATATGGATTACACAATCTGAGAATATTTGATTTCCACTTTAATAGTGCACATTTATCTAGGTTAACGTTAGAGCGTTTAGAGCGAGCAGCCATGTAAAGTTGCTACCAGTACTTACATGTTTCAAATGATAAGCCATATTTGAGGTCGATTGATGGCACACATACAATAATTACCACAAGGACCCGCCGTTAACGGACTGTGTGAATTTGGCGTTTTTTTGTTTTTTTCTGCGACTGACTAATAAAATTTTTGGTCAACAAAGCCTTTTCTAGTCGACTAACGATTAGTTGAATATTAGTTGAAATTTTGTTTATTTTGCTATTGAGAGAAAAGTGCACAATGCATATCAACATATTCATCTAATTACTACTCTGAGTAGTATGGGTGGCATCGGGATGTTCGCTAACAGCAGGGCTCAACGCTAAGGATGTTTTCTACTGGCCCGGTCGCGCCAGTGGTTCAAATTTTTTACTTGCCCCACAACAACAAATTAATAAAAGAAAAGAAAAGAAAAAGGGCCTATAAAAAAAGCCTAGTTATTGTTTTTGTTGTTTTTGATACATGTAACCTTAATAAATAGGGGTATGACACCAAAAGCTACTAGATTAACTCACTTAAATTTTAAATATTGTTAGACAAATAAACAGTAAGTAATAAAATAGTAACAAATAATCAAATTATGAGTAATAGCAAAAATAAATACAACAGAACAAACATATAAATGAAATAAACTGCTTTTCAAGTTTTTCCATGTACGTTTAAACAGGAGATTTTCAGGTACAGAAATTGTAATCTAATGTATAGCTAACTATATAACTATAGATTAAATATTAAATAAAGATTTATTAAAGTTATCAGTAAAAAGCAGTTACAGATGCATAAATAATATTTTGAAATGTTACATAAAACGTTAAATACTGTTATTTGAAATAATTTTAAAAATGAAAAGACACTTTAAACGTGAAATTAAACCCGCCAGTAGGTGGCAGCAAGTCCCTGTTAATAAGCGAGTCATTGAGATTCAACCGATTCATTCAAACGGCTGATTCATTCAGGAACTGTTGCTCAGAGACGCAAAACAATTCTGTCTGGACTTTGAAACTATTTTTCGTAGGCGAAATAGAGCGAAACAGGCGATTTGGTGTCTAAAATGTAAGTCACTTGATATTAAATTCTTGTTCATTAAACTACGCTGTATAAAAATCAATATCACATTTGTAATCGTGCTGATATTTGGAGAAAAACGGCGCTCTTTGTTTAATATTGATTAACTATATTAAATTATATAAATATGAAAGATATACAGGGTCATTTTTGCCCCTTATCTTGAATTCTGGGGCATTCTAAATGGATTTCAATAGACTAAATCACGCAGTGAATGCTTACACTCTAAATATGCACACACACTAGTCTAACCTACTAGACTACGTCACGTAGTGCATGCGTGCACTCAATGGGTGCGTTTTTGTTTGGTTTTTGTAAAGTGAGGGACATACTCGATAATTTCAGATCGTTAAATCAACAATTACGATATCATAGACGATATATAACGCACACCCTACAGCACTGGCCCGATCGGGCAAGTGACAGTTCCGTCTACTGTCCCGAGCGTCATTCACACTGACCCCGGGCCATCCGGCAGTCCTTATTGTCGAGCCCTGAACAGTATACCATTGTAAAAGTATTACAAACTTCTTTTTACCCCTAAGCGAAGAACAAAAAAAAAAGAACTTCGCCTTGAGTATATCGGGGCCTTAACACTTGAATATACTGTATAGCTATTGAGATTTCACACAATCGGTTTGTTTTGGATGGAAGAGCATATACTTACCATTTTTATGTTTCATGGATTTGGATCTTCTTGGTGAATTTGGATTCTGTACAGAAAGAAAAGAGACATCAAACATTAGCCTGCAGCCAGAATATGCAAATGAAACCAATGAAAAGACATTGGAAAATAAAATGCAGGCACAGTAAGCTACAGTCCAGCACTGATTAGAGAGCTAATGTCTGTATGAACAGCTTGTAGCCAAAACATTATTGTTGATGGGAATTGTGGATAAGAATTCTACACCCTTTAATAAACTAAAGCTACAGCTAACTCTATTGCCCAGATTTTGTGGCTACAAATGCTGAGAGGCCATCTAAGAGCAGAAAAAACATCTGTAACAGTAAAACAAACTTACCAAGAGTACAGGTTGTTTCAAAGAATGTAAAAATACCTTATCTGACTTTCTCTTCTTGGCTGAAAAGCAAAATATTGTAATATAATGTTAAAATGCAAAAACATTCATAAATAGCTGCGGTCACTATTTATACAAGATAGAATATTCCTAAGAAAAGTGATTTATAATAGTCTCACCTTTCTTTTCTGCCCCATAAGACCAGTCATTGTCGTTGACATCATCATTGTCTTCTTGATCGCTCTCTGATTTGTTCGTGTTGTTGCCGCTTGCAATTCTAAATATACAATTATGCACACACACATATTACCATCACATGTTCCAAAAGTGTAGTTGCATGAACAGCATTATCAATAATGGACTCCAAACATTCAGACAAGCATAAGTCTTTATGAATATTTGCCAGGAGTTTAGATGGCATCTATAGTTTTCTTCTGGGCGGTGAAGGTAATGTTCAGTCATAATACCTGCGGTTGGCAATGCGACTGCTGTTGCGGCCCATGCCGAGGCATTTCTCCAGGTGAGGAGCAAAGCGTGAGGCGGCGATGCTCCGGCTGCAGTTGGGACACACACACTCTTTGTTTTTCCACTGGTTGTACACTTGCCCGAAAATGTCTACTCCAGGCTGGTCCACGATTTCTACATGAGACACAGTGAAAAAAAATGTGGTTAAAGAGCTTAAATTTGGGTCTGTTCCTCCAAATACCGCATACATCAAGACAGTTCACTCACAATACAATGAAAGCTCCGTTCAAGCCATGTCATAATTACCATAACGATTATGAACTGTAAAAAGCTTTCACATGCTTGTAGAACTTGTAATTACAACGTGTAAACTTGTAATTTTCTGAGAGCAACGACTTGTACCATGTGGCTGCTGTACCACCTGACCACTGCAGATCTAAAGTGTGTTCGACTTGAAGCAGCGATGTACAGATCGATCGGTGTATGACATCAAAGTACCACGAGAGCGATTCAAAAGTATAAGGAGCTTTATTTATGGTAATGGTGTGAACGCAGCAAAAGTGCAATACGGCAGAACAAGTCTCGCCTTTCGAAATACAAGTTGGTATTTACGAATTGGTAAAGTCATCGCATCACTGCAGCAGCCGTTAGAAAGCTGCCATATTTATTTTTAAAGTCGGCATGAAATTGTAGCGATAGTCTTTTCTTCCCTCTTGTGACATAAATTGATGTGAAATGACTTCTTGAATAAGAATAAAAAAATAGGGTGGGACTTTGTCCATGTGAACTTGATTGGATCGTTGGATGGTTGTGGTTTGTTATTGGTCGATCTCATGTGAGTGACAGGTTGTCCCGCCTTCGCGCCAGTAAACACATCATCAGAGAAGAGATGTTGCTGCAAGAGGGAGCAAAAGTTATTTCAAATGTTTAATTTAAACAGAAAATGCCACTTTGACAAGCTTTGATGTGGCGTGACAGATCACTGTACAGTTCAAACGGCAGCGTGAGCGAGAGTGAACGCGATCATTTCTTCCTTACTAGTTACAGAATAAACTTAAATGAACATCTGGATGTATGTTGAAAGATACAGTACAACTTACTGAAACGTATAATATCTTGTGTAATCACTCAATCAGTGTTTCAATGGCAGAAAGACGTCAATAAAACAGATTGTAAACAATGTCATATAGCATTTATCTCAGAAAAGCCATTCAGTGTCCAGCTCATTAGTTCGCCAGAGAAATTAACTCTTTCGCTTAATATATGCACTATAGTAGCCTGTATATTCATTATATTTTACTTAATCTGTTAGTGATGTCTTGATTATTTAATGTATGTTTAAATAAATCTGTCATGAAAATGACAGCCACTGTGTATAAATGATTATATTTCAACAACAAATTGGAGTAAACATACCTGCAAACTCCAAAGTCGTTTACAAAGTAAATAGTAGTAGGGGGGTCTGGGGGCATCGTCCCCCAAGAGAAAATTTTCGTGATTTTAACATGTAAACTAAGCATTTTGGTGCATTCTGACGAGAAAATAAATTGAAAAAACAACATTTGCTTCAAGTATAAAAAAAAAAAAAAAAAAAAACATTTGACACTGTAGGGCTGGGCATTGACACAAATTTCACAACTGGATTCGATTTTGATTCAGAAGCTTGCGATTTGATTTCAATTTGATCACCTTCAATTCAATCATGATTAATTTGGGGCCTATCAGGTACAGTACATGGCAAATTTCCTCAAAAATAAAATTTCACTCAACTATTGCTGTAAACTATACAGGGAACCACAGCTAGCACATCATTATAATATTAAAGGTTAAAAATTAATTGATTTGTACTTGCATATAAATTACACATAAATAAGTTTTTGTAATAACGTTACAATAAATTTTTAAAGAAATACTTATGTTTCTACTCGTTTTTAATACTATGTTTCTATTCGTTTTTAATATCGGCCTAAACATTTAAATGGTCATAAAACAGTTTTATACATTCAGTATTGAAGCACATGTTAAGTACATGAATATGCAATGGCCTAGTCACAGTGGACATATATCAAAATGCTCCTCTCTAAGTTCATTTTTGTAGCTGACTAACAAGTTTTTTGACATTGAACGGCTTTTCTGAGGTAAATGTTACAGTAAATGTGACATTTTTACAAGCTATTTCATTGGCGCTTTTCCGCGGTTGAAACAATGATTGATTGATTAACGTTACATATGACATGATACGGATTTCAGTAAGTTGTACTGTATCTTTCAACATACCTTCGGTATTCATTCATCCTACATTCATTCATGTTTATTTCGCGTTGAAAAGCAGAAGAAATGATCGGTTCACGTGCGCTCTGCCTCTGTTTGAAATGAAGCGGTACAGCAATGTGTCAGTCACACCACAGAAAAAGATCACGACAGCTCGAGAGATGTCTATGGTCTCACTCCAGTCTATGGGAAAGTAGCCCATTTTCGATTATTGTGCCTGCAAACTCACCCTGACACCCCTCAACCCCGAAAAAAAAAAACCTCTTCAGATCTACGTGATTCACATAAATGATATATTTTGATTCAAAACGGAGAATTTCGCAGAAAAGCAACTAGTTTGCAGGTATGAGTAAAACAATTTTATAATTAAATTTAGAAGTTAATGCAAAAACTGCCTTATGTGCAGCTTACATGTTTGCATACAATTTGTTATTTGAGTGTTGATTATTATATCTTAAAATAAAAAGCAATTGAATTTAGGCTAATAGTTGGGGCTCAGTTGTTAACCTTTAATATTATAGCATCCTAATGTTCAGCTTGAAAAAAATTGTTCTGAAAGTGATTCTGACGATATTGTTTCTCTGTGCCTTTATCTTTATAGTTGTGGTGTGAACTCTGCTATTCTTTTATATTTAGAACGATTTTTAGAACTAAACCGTTATAGTTATCATCCTTGCTGTGAATGGGCCTTTAGTCTTGAAATAGCATTGAAATCATTGCAAATGGCCACTAAGTGAACTTATTTCTCTTAAAAGGGACTTTAGTTGTATGAATTTAGCTGTTTTGGATTAGTGCTTTTATAGCTTTTTGGAGCTTGAGTGTGCCTTAACATTTGGTTTGATTGCTCGCTCATTCAGAATTGCAATTGTTTACCCCTGTTGCTAGGTAAGAACCACAAAGGAGAAGGTGGTAAAATGCATAACGTTCTTCGCCTCACTTCAAACCTTTGGTTTTGTCAACACTATAGCGTCCATCTGCCACAAATGTACTGTAAATGCTCTAAAGAATGCAGGAGTCTGTTTCTGCTGAAGGCGAGCAGAAATGAGATACACATTCTCTTTGCTTGCAGTGTGTCAATCCTGCTTGTCAGAAAAGTGATTGAGAACACACAAATATAAAGATTTACTGAATCATACTTCTTCAATAGTGGTTCAGTTCCACAATTTAGTATGATTGCATTCATATAAGCAGCGAACTGTACTGAAGTTCACATGAACCGTATGTACCCCAGATCTCCTTTTTAAAACACACTTGGGTATGTTCCACAGGTGCAAGTACTGTTTCCACTTGGTATTAAGATGCGTTTTGGTGGATCGGATCACAAGTGGATGACGCTAAATCCAGGTGTAAACGCTGTGTAAAACGTTTTGAGCACTTTCGACCACTTCCAGATGTAGTCGAGAACGCATTCAACAGGACTGCTCTTGTTGTGGAAACGCTTGTGTGGTTGAATGTGTTCAAACAGCCACTAAAGACTGCCTACTGACCTAATGCGTAAACATTATGGAAAACGCGCAAGACAGGATTTAAAGTGGAAACAGGGCCTTAGAGTTTGGAAAACAGTGTTGACTTCATCCAAACGGACCAGAGTGTGCATCAAAAGAGCTAGTCCGAAAGCACCCTTACAGTGCAGATCCAATTCACTCATTTTATGGAAAAGGGCAGCATTAACATTCTTCAAAAGAACTCTTTTTTTGGGTTTCACAAAAAAAAAAAAAAAAAAAAGAAGAAGAAGAAAGTGATGGGTTCAGATTGACACTAATTTTCTTTTTTTTGGGTGAACTATTCCTTTATGGAATAGTGGAATAATGGGCCTGCATAAATCCTCCTAACAGCTTTGAAAAATCACGTCTAAAGGTGTGGTCACATTTATTGTTGTTCACAAATTTTCATGGGCAAAATCTAGTACTTAATTGGAATCTAAGTGCTTGTGAATTTCATGTGAGGGTGAAAGATTTCCCCACGCAGATTTTGTAACAGGTTCAAGTTGGTCACTCAAATTCATGCCGTTGACCAACAAAAAGCTGTCTGGTTTGAAAGTGACTTTTGTGCGAGCGCCAAAATTTCACTAATGTGACTGATAAAAAGTTTAAAATCTGCTTTAAAATCATTATCAAAATGAACCATTTTTGTGAAATGACTGCACATGATGTTTTTATCCAGTGATTGCAGTTTATAAAGTAAAATATGGATATTTTTCTTACAAAAACCCATCGCTTCACTTGAGAAGGCATTTATTAACTCACTGGAGTCGTATGGATTACTTTTATGATGGATGGATGTGCTTTTTGAAGCTTCAAAAAGTGATATTTAATGCCATTACAAAGCTGGGAAGAGCCAGGATATTAATTAATATATCTCTGATTGTGTTCGGCTGAAAGAAGAAAGTCATATAAACCTAGGATGGCTTGAGGGTGAGTAAACTATGGGATAATTTTCATTTTTGGGTGAATTATTCCTTTAACATATGTGCTAAATTGGAATACTACATCAAACAATTTGTAAAATAAAGCACTGTTTCCATCCATGTGTTCAAGAGAACAAACATTTGATTGCCATAATTAAGAAACGTGTCAGAGTCTCACCAAAGTCTTTCATACTCTCCTGGTCTGTGTCATCCAGGAAAAAGTATCCCTGTTTGACAGCCCTGTGAACTTCAAAACAAAGACCCAAACAGGCATCTTCCACCAGGTCAGACAGGATCTCTTGAGCAAAGCCCTGTGGGTGAAGGCGCAACACATGCAAGCGTTAATGCGCTCGTATCACACTGTAACCTTCAGAAGCGTGAAAATTATATTCACATCTCGCTCACTGGACACAGCTGGGTAAACCAATTAAATGAGTGTAAAATGTATACCATGAAAGACGAGCTTCATGACACACCCGCATAAGGGTTTGTTTATTCAACACTGATCCAATTATACAGAATATAACATTTGAAAAACAAAGGCTCACCTCCATCTTACTGTTGTCCATACTGGACAGAGACACGTCCTCCATTTTCATTTGCAAAAGCTCCAGGAGAAAGCACTGCTGTCTACATGCTGTAGTGCAGCAGTCATGGGCTGAGGAGAGGCTGAAACAACAACAACCCAAACAAAGGAAGACAAACAGAAACACAGGCAGGGAATGAGACAGCAATATATGATCCCGACTGCATTTATAAAGGCATACAAAAAGTCCTCACCGTGTATTTCTGGATTTACTGATAATATTATGAACAATCGAATATATAAATGATGTACACCGCTGTAAAAAAAAAAAAAAAAAACTGCTAGAAGAATGAGTGATACTCCATGCATTGCCTTGAATTAGAGCCGTTTACACTGCATACACCAAACACTCGCATATCATATCGCAATGATTAAGGCTGTTTCATATTAACAAGGGTAACAGGTATCATATAATTTTGTTAATCGATGATTGATCACGATAACACTTACATCCCGTCTCGCCTTCGTTCGCCTTGACTGAAATAACAGGTTACGTTCAAAAGCTTGGACACAGATAAACTAAAGCGCTGTAATGGCATAAGATAATAAATAAGGTATGTTATTATTAAGTATGATTGATGCAAAAATTTTATAATTATAAAGACGTTTACAGGGTAAGATCTGCGTACATGGGCTTGGATAGCCGCCCTCTACTGACTTGAATTTGAGTCGTATGAGGTTATACATTATACTGCCTGTGAAAATCCCAACACAGACTGTGGCGTGATCTATATTGTTTATCTGTATTATATGGACATTACTGTCACTCACCAGCTCTGGAATGGAGGCTGTTGCTGTTGTCGGTCTGTTCACTGCACTGACTGATACTGCTCATCTGATCAAATCAATAATGAAATCTGATAGGAATCTACTAGTTCTTTGTCCCATTAAAGGCTTGCGCATGAAAGGGAACACGTACAAAAGGTCCAAATAGACATTTCCCTTAAAGTATTTCCTCACAGACAAAACAAAGTTCCACATTCAGCGTTCAATCTCTTATCCCCGTCTGCAGACTTCCATTTCCCTTCACCCAGACCTGACCAATCAATCCTCGTTCATCTTGTTCTGAAATGCCTCACTGCTGAATCGTCTAGCCAGGTCTGAGAGAAGGAAAATGGGATTTAAACTATCTTATCTTGTCGTATCTGCTACATACTATACGATAAATGTAAGATATTTATATATTCTTATACAAAAACATAACAAAATTAATATATTTTTACTAAAATGAAAATGAAAATATAAAATTAAAAACTAATTCAAAATAATATGAATGAAAACTAGTATCTCACAGATACTAACATAACACTGATGCATTATGTTTTGCTTTGTTATTTTAAATCTTACCTACTAGTGATTTATCTTTAAGTAAGCTGAGAGCCGAATCTGGTCTAAGAACACCCATAGCAAGTGTACTGTGTGTCTGCAACAAGATTAATTCACATGTATTAATATCTATATCTGCTAGTATTTAGCAGCTGATTTTTTACAGAATTCTGTATCTTAGATATTTCTGCACATGGTAAATAATAAAGTATTGGTTAAAATGGTTAAAACTAAAAAAATAAATATTATTGATCATCAGAAAACTCTACCAAAATTCCTAATTTCCTATGATTATTACAACCATAAGGTCCTATATGACTATAGCAAATAGCAAAACAACAAACTATTACTAGGGGCACATTATTTAGCATTAGCAGAATTTATATATATATATATATATATATATATATATATATATATATATATATAATTAGTGTTTAATTTTATTGATAAAACAATCTTTTCACACAAAATTAATGCTGCTATACGCTGTCTGATATATAGAGCCATTTCACATGGCTATGAGAATGATATTGCTCATATAAATATCCAAGTAAATGATACAGCTTTCGTTCTTCTGGTCAATCATATGTTTATGGGGAAAAAATCAGTTTGAATAAGGAAAGCGATATCTTTGTCATAGTATCCTGTCAATGGTTAAAGTTACCACAGTCATTGCATGTGCTGCATTATTTGTACCATTTTGTTTTATTAGTTTATTTTTATTGATCTATTTACCTTTTTTGGAATTTAAAAGATAATAAAGATATTGTTCGATAAGTGAGATCTCTGATTGTAGTCCTTGAAAACCAAAAAAGCAGTGCTTGAGAAGTCCTTGAAAGTCCTGGAATTTCATTTTACAGTATCTGTACAAATCCTGTTCTTTACTCTTCTAGTCTGTTTATTAGTTCAGTTCTCCTCCATTATCTCCCTTTTTGTTTATGGCTATTAGCTCCTGATTGAGTTAGTTCTGTTCAGGTGTACCTCGTCGTTAATTAGTCTTATTAGTTCCTTTGTTTGTGTAACCCCCTCGAACCGCTCGCTCTAAGCGGGACTCAATAAAAGTAGCTGCTGCATTTAGATTCTACCAACTTTCCTTTGCGCTGCAACCAGCGACCGTGACAGTGGGTGCCTTTATTAGGTTATCCTCACTAGTAAAAAAAATATTCATAAATGGGCCAGATGATGTTTGTATGTAACATCTACTAATCTACAGATGTCTTTGTCATTTTCTTATTTTCTCACTTTTACTGGGGACTCCGGATCTTTATTCAAATGTTTATTAAAACTAATACTCAAGTCCTCCAAGGCCACTTTACAAAATTCAGTAACTGAAACTCAGATGGTGCTCTATGGCAGAGACGGTAAGAAAAGAATGATGTTATTTGATTTAAAAGCATGACAGTCAGCCAGTCACCATTTTTTAAAAAAAGGTGGTTTATGTTCATTTTTATCAGTATTAAAATGGAGAGTGAGCCTTTAATGAGCTTAATAGTGAACTTATTAAGAACAACCTCCTATTGAACAAGGTAGCAAGACAGTTTGATTTAAAAAAAAAACTGATCATGGGTTAATGATTTATTGTCTGCCTTGAATCCAACTGAGAGTGACCAATGTCTTTTTTGTTTGGAAAGGTAAAATATATGTTACCGTTTCATGGATTGTAAAGCTTAAACTCATGTTTGATCGTTTGATGGAGTGTTTTGTTTTAATCATTTGGAGATTATTTTTTACAAAGTAAGATTTTGTGCTTGGCTTTGTTTACAGTCAATTAATTGCCAGCTCATTTTATTGTGGCACATTTTATTTTGTGTCAAAATTTGCTCCATCAGGCAGAGATCTAAGACCAGAATGAGGAGTGCTGAGGCCAGGGCAGCCTAGACAGAGAGCTCTGGGACTGGCATAACAAGAACAGTGTTGTCGGGAACTGTAGGTCCCAAGCAGCCTGGACAGTGAGTTCTCAGATGTGGATAGTGTTGTCATGAAGTGCTGGAACTGGAAGAGCTTCGGGAACCAGCTCTAGCTCGGTTGTGCCATAAACATGGCAGCTGATTTGGTGACCTGAAACACACACAAAAAACCTCAAATCAGGTGTATCTACATACATTACACTTAGAAGAGATTTTATTTCAGATTTCTTCCCATGTCAAAATAAACAAACATGATGTATAGAAACAAATGCACATAAATAGGGAGCCAAATTATTATTTTTTTTTACACATTTACAACTTAGTACCTTAAACCAAACAACTTTACCAACAAGTTACAGTTGCGGGTTTGCCATGGTACTTGCCACTCTTGTGAAACTCAGGAGGGCAGTACAATTGTGTGCCTAAGGGAAGACATTTTTTGACTGGTTAGAAGAATGCATATTAGGATATGGTGTAAATGTTCACTGAAGTCCCAAACTAATAACACATACCCCAGAATGTCTTATAGGCAGAAGTTTTTAGGAGGTCCCCGCACCCGAAGTCAATAAGTTTGACTTCAAGCGTGTCCTTGTTGAACAGCAGGTTCTCTAGTTTGATATCCTGGTGGAGTACTCCACGGCGACAGCACATGTGGGCGGCCTGCACTACCTGCCACATGATAAGTCATGCTAAGTGCTCACTGAGGAAGCATCCTCAGTGAGCACTTAGCACAACTGTATACAACAGTTCTTTCTGGTTCTCGAATCTGATTGGGCAGTGGTGTGTGGTGGTGTTTTAAAATGAGGAGGCAACATGAAAAGAGAGACCAAATACAAGTCTATTTTGTATTTTTACACTATGTAATGTTCTATTTATTAAAACCAAATATACATTTCATCAAGTTAGTGTTTTTACACATTTTTACATTTATTCCAAAATAATAACTAAAGGCAGTAACAATTTAAACAATATATACTATTTATAAACTAATATTCAGCTTTTCTTTTTAATAGTGAATTTATTTTCAGCAGTCGTCAAGCTTGTACAAACTGGTCACTCACTCACAGACAGATGTACCTTTAATTTCACCACGCTGATTGCTCACTAGAAACCCCCCCGCAGTCATGTTTTCAGGCCATTTCGAGTTTGATTTTGACATGAAATAAAGCGGTGATATCTAAGTGACAGTTGTTTACTTACTTTTTAATTAGTCTTCCTATTAATGCCATCGCTGTCTTCATTCAGGGCGATTCAACGAGAACACGCATGAAAAGAGGCGGGATTTAACGCACAAACCAATCATGTCCAATCGTAACCGATCATATCCAATCATAGCGCGATGGAGGCAGTGCCTCCTCTCACGTGACTTTCCCCCATTCATTCTCAATTACCCCCCACAAAACCCACTGCACACTTTGGGGCTCTGCTCTCTGTTTCTATGAGCTTAAGCAAAGCCACTGAAAGGCAAGCCTGCAACCTTTAGCCAAAAAAGCGTAACGGCTAATGCTAACGCTCCGCCTTTAGCGGTACGCAGGGAAGGAGACCAGAGGCTGTTTTTTGAAAGGATGTCAGTGGATGAGAGGCTTCACTATGCTGATTAAACAGCTTTTGTGGGAAAATAGCTAATCATTTAATTAATCGACAGCCTGTTTGCTAATCTATAGCATGTTTTACACTAAACAATACTTTCGTCGGGAACTATATGTAGATTTTAGCTTGATAAAAATGTATTTTTTTAAGAGAAGGCAGACCAGGGAATGTTGTGACTGATGTCACTGTCATTACACGATAGGCTGAGAGGTGCCGCACGTGATTAAGTTAGCCGTTACGCTTTCTCCAATGGTAAGAGATACAGACCCTCTCATCTCCCTATAATATACAATCTCTGGCTGAAGGGAGGCCCAAGAGACGCGGACTCCCCGCTGTAACTTCAACTGCGGGTGTCACTGTTTGACAGTGTTTGATACGCGCTCTGAACCACTGATTCGAAACAAAAGATTCGTAAAGCTTCGAAGCTTCATGAAGCAGTGTTTTGAAAACACCCTTCACTAGATATTGTTGAATAAAGTCGTTCTTTTGTTTTTTGGCACACAAAAAGTATTCTCGTCGCTTCATAACATTAAGGTTGAACCACTGTATAGTCACATGAACTGATTTAAGTATGTCTTTAGTAGCTTTCTAGGCATTGAAAGTGTTAATTGTCTTGCTGGCAATGCAAGGCCTCACTGAGCCATCGGATTTAAAAAAAAAAAATCGTAATTTGTGTTCCAAAGATGAACGAAGCTCTTACGGGTGTGGAACAACCTGAGGGTGAGTAATTAATGACAGAATTTTCATTTTTGGGTGAACTAACCCTTTAACAGTTAAACTAATCAAGAGCAAAATAAAAAAATGTGTGTATATATATTACATGATAAAAATGTATTTTTTGACCAGTTTTAAAGTACATTTTTGTTCCTGAAACCCACCCTTCTGATGGGATCGGTATAATCCAAATTTGTTAGATCAAAGGTATCCCAATCTTGCTGAAAAGTTTTGAACAACACAAACTGATGATTTTATCCAGATCAAAACCAAGATTGGATTTTGCAATCTAATCTGATTTCAGAATCCTTTTTTCCTTTTGAACAACCTATTTTCAAGATTTGATCCAATCCAATAGCCGAAATCCGATCAGATTACCTTTGAACAACTGGTCCCTGATGTTAAAAAGACAAAGATATCGCTTTCCTCAGCGGACATTCAAACTGATTTTGTGATTATGAATATAAGATTGACCTGAAGAATATCAGCTAGATTCAGGTAATACACTCACTCAGGCGATCTCTCTCATAATACTCTACATATTAAAGTGCGTTTCAATAAAGCGACTCAACATTCCTTCGTTACTAGTTCTAAAGTGACGTTTTAGAATTAGTAACGGAGGCTTGGGTTCAACTGCTAAAGGGTTAGTTCACCCAAAAATGAAAATTCTGTCATTAATTACTCACCCTCATGTCCTTCCAAACATACATTTTGTGCGCAAAAACTAGACAAAAATAACGACTTTATTCAACAGTATCTTCTCTTCTGTGTCATTCTCATACATTGTTTACGTCCAGCGCTTCCAGGTTCTACGTCAGAACGTGACTCATTATTGGCCGGCTCCTGCGTCAGCATCACACGTATGCATCGTGTTGCTCACGTGTGCAGCTTTGGCCAATACTGAGCCGGCATTCGGACATAAACACAGAAGCCTTCACCCGTGCTTACTGCGTCACCTGCATAAGGATAATGACAGGGAAGTGATTGTTGAATATAATCGTTATTTTTGTTTTGTTTTCGCGCACAAAAAGTAATGTCTTTAGTACCTTTCTGGACCTTAAAAGTGTTGGTCATATTCCTCTCGGATTTCATCAAAAATATCTTAATTTGTGTTCCGAAGATGAACGAAGGTCTTATGGGTGTGGAACGAAATGAGGGTGAGTAATTAATGACAGAATTTTTATTTTTGGGTGAACTAACCCTTTAAACTGTAAACTTTAAACTGTAAGATTTGAATCCATGGCAGGAGGAAGTAGTTCCTCACAAAAGAGGGTTTTTAAAGACAATCCGTTGTTGTTTCTTATTTATTTACACACTCATGCTGTCAAACTGTTGTATAAATGCAATATCATGAATCTCAGCCGTGCTGATATACAGCCATTTCGCATGGCTACTTGTGTGATATTGCTCATATATATATATATATATATATATATATATATTTCACAAATGCCAGTTTTATGTAGTGTCGCTGTTTTGTCTTTTTTTACCTGTAACATGTAGTGTGTAACATGTAACATGTAAACGAAAAAAGCTTATACGTTGTTTGATGTAGATCTATCTGACAGCTTAAAATACATGCATTTAAGAAATACACTGCAGGTCAAAAGTTTGGAATAATTAAGATTTTTTAATTTAAGATTTTTGTTTTTGAAAGATCATTACTAGTCCAATAACATCTGGACTAGTAATAGCACATCTTTATATGAGGGGCAAAGCAACCTCCAACAAGACAATTTGTAAAAAAAGACCTACATTAATCATTTCTTTAAAATGCAGAAACAATATCTTATCTGTGTGAGGTGCTGGTCCTATGTGCATTTTAAAGACCTTCATAATGCAGCACCTTACTCAATATTAGTGCAAAAAGACATAAAAGGCACTTGTATGTACATTTAAATTTTGCATGTCATGATGACATGTCATCTTGTAAGAACTGTAATGGACCATTATAATAACAATTTACAGACAGAAAAACCACATACACCAGTAAAATCATTTTAATTTATAAATTTTAAATGGGTGTTGGAGTTGGGCAACATTTTGTCAAAATTTTCATGTGCTGGCTAATTCTGTTGACATGAAAAGTCGATTGTGTCGTTTGGTCGCAGGAAAAGGATCTATAATGGCATCTGAGATTCGGAATACACATCCACTCCTGGCTCCTCTTCAAATGTTGCCTTGGAATCATCACCGTCAAGCTATATTGAAGATACAAAGTACAAAGGAAATTATTAAGATATGTTAAATGGATAGTTCACCTAAAAATTAAAATGCTGTAATTACTCATTTACATTATTTACTCTTCCAAATTAGTGGAACTGATAAGTAAGTGTGGACTTGGAATATACCAAGTAAGTCAAATGGACTACTGCTAGGGTGCTTTTTTTGGTGATCATTTGTTATTTTTTTGGAGCTGTGGTCGCTATGAAGAGCTGTTGTATAAACTCTATGAAAAGAGCTGCAGGAAGATTCTTAAAAATATGGATTTAATTATTCGACAGAGAAAGAATTTTCTTTTTAGGGAGAACTGTTCTTCTAAGATGTACTGTTACTGTTTTTTTAACTTGAATATTATGAAAATGTAATGGTAAGTTCAATTCACTTTATGTTTCCAACTTGGGATAAACAATTTTTTGTCATCTCTGACTGTCATTGTGCCACTTACATATTTCATCTCTTGCTCAGTGAAAAGTCGTCCAGTCATGAACATGCGCAGAGGGATGGTGAGTATCAGGACAAACGGTAGAGCCAGTGACACGGGGCTCGATTTCACCATCCACAGGATTGCCAGACACACAGTCTGGATCGCAGTGAACACGTGCATCCTACTGGTGCTGACCTGCAGAGGGAGACAGAGACCAGGATCAATTGTTTTCACATGCAAAAAGCAACCAGCCTTGAGAATGTAACAAGGAGAATTCGAAATGCAAAGTATTCCAACAGAGTAATGGTAGCACATACTCTTGTAGCATAGGGTTCATTGGGATGATACTTTTTGGGAATAAGGAGGAGCAGCATTCGTTCCCAAAGCTGAATCCCACTGAGGGATGTGATTCCCATGTAGAGGAAGATTCCGAACAGAGCCGTAATAGGAATCATTTTTAGAATGGGCTCCATGAGGATTGAAAGACCTGCAAACAGACAGACAGAGAAGATGCTAATGTACCTTCAGGAAGTATAGTACTGTAAGAATCAGGATTAGAAGAATGTTAGACATATGTCAACATACCGACAAGCAAAGCCACTATTACTCCACTGACTCTCTGTTCCAAAACCTTCTCAATCTCAGGTTTTGGGCCCTTGCTCATGACAGTCAGGGCATTGGCATGAGATACGGATCGTACGGTTGCGGCACTCAACCAAGGAATGCCAAATATGGCACTCAGACCTCCCATGCTCACCAGGATGAGAAGATCCATGTGGAAGCCAGAACCCTTGACCATTTTTCTCTCTGGTTTACTCACAATTAGTCTTGAAAAATGAGAGACAAGTGAAAAGATCAGTTTATAAATCAATTAACATAGCAATTTGTTCTAAGCATTGGTAGAATCTTTCATCTCCAATCTAGCATGGGTCATCACACTAACCCAACCAGTCGCTTTCAGTTTGTCACACTGTGTAATACTGCTCCATATAACTGTATATTTTACTTTATGTTGCAATGGCATAGAATAATGCATTAGTATATAATTTTTCCACTAAAAGAACCTTTTGTGCAATGGAAAGATTCCATGGATGTTAATTATTCTTAATGGAACCATCAATGGCAAAAGAACCTTTATTTTTAAGTGCATGTGCAGCATTTTCACTTAAATGAGGACAGAAAATTCAATGAAGCCTGATCCTGTCAGTTAATGGGGAAACTGATTGTACCAAATCATCTTCCTCCAGAAAACATCACTCACGTGGTGATCTGAGACTCAAGGAAGATGAGGATGAAGACCAATATAGCTGGAACAATGGAGGCGAACATCATCCACACAGGGAAGGGCTTGTGTTCACCCATAGGGTTGATTATCCAGCCCCGCATCTTAGGGTTGGACACCTGAAGACCCTTAGGCACCACCAGTTTCTGTGACAAAAGTCAAAGGTCAGAGAGGTCAAGACAGTAACTTGACAAAATCCAGACAAGATTGGTTCTGAATTGGTGCCTTAAAGTGTTATCTGTCTATAAAGGCAGCCATTACCCATCAGAAACCTAAAAAAACAATGAATCTACTTATAATCGAAAATGAAAAAAAGATTTTTAATTACATGGAATTCCATTATAATTCAATTATTTTCACAAATACTAAATAACAGACATACCTGAGTGTATGTATCCTCAATATTGATATCGACAGCAACCATGAGGAAAATTGCAATGGGAACTCCAAAGTCACCAAGCAAACGTCGAATCTATGTATCAAACAGATCTTTACATTAATGGAACCTACCAGCTGTGCGTATGTTACAACTTAGCTTAGTTGTGATGTAAATGGCTTACACACTACTAAATATTTTTGCATTGCACCATTACATTTAAACATGACTCTACAAATAAACTAAATATTTACATAAGTCTCCAACCAGGAGTAAAGGCCTGTTCACAACATGGACGATAACTAGAATGATAACGGTAAAGATACACTATAGTTTTAAAAAACATTCTAATTTTAAAAGAATAAGAACTGGAATCACTCAAAATGATTTTTTTCCAGCTGATGAATGATAAAAACATTGAGAACCAATCAGAATCCCTCCTGTTTTAAAGAGCTTGAGCAGACGACAGAACTGCAGTGCGTGCTTATATAAACACGTCTGTATAAGTTGTCATATTTTGATCACAATATTCAAGAATCTATTCACCTTTCCTGGCAGGAATTTGCCATTCTTGAACATGCGTAGGTAGTAGGCAATAGAGAAACAGCCAAACATGAGACACATGGATAGAAGAGCGGTGTTTGGATAAGGCTGGTGTTGAACGCTTCTCACGACAGATACATTTCCTGTAGCATTATCCAGGAGTCTCTGATAGTTGACAACTGAGTGCCAAGGGTCCTCGACTGTATTGTTTAAATGTTCATAATTCAGGATAAGAGGGTGTTCTTTGAAAACCTAAAATAAAGGATGAAACAAAGAGAGAAAGGTATAGTATATATTAATTCTTGAGTGAGCATCATCACAACTATGCTCTAGAAATTTAAAATACATAAATACAATTCTTGTCTTGTGCAGGCAGTCTATGGAGGGACAGAATGCTGTCAGATTTCATCAAAAAGATTTTCATTTGTGTTCCGAAGATGAACAAAAGTCTTACGGGTTTGGAACGACATGAAGGTGAGTAATTAATGACAGAATTTTCATTTTTGGGTGAACTAACCCTTTAAGTGGTTGTGTGACTGTGTTCTGGGTGCTTACAACTTGCTAAGTGGTTATTACTGGCCCAAGGTAAAAGACAAGACAAGTAATAACACTCCTCAACAACCCATGCAATTTCAGGCTTGTAATTTGCCTTTGCAAGCACCATCAATTAAGAATTCTGCATTAGAGCGATTACTGTTGAAAAACCTTTGGAAGATATTAATTTTGAAAGTATGATCAAGTAAACTCTTCTCTATAGGGGTAGGAGATACCAGACAAGAGAAATTACCGGTAGAAATTTGTCAACCAGTAAAGATTTTGAACTATCATTTCTATCGCAGTTACACTCATGCGTTTTTAAGGTATATTTTTCTGTTGATATGAAAAATCGGGTAGATTTAGCAATATAGTGGGTGTATGATGTATATAACGATGTTATGATGAACTATAAGCCTTTCTCCACTGACGTTAAGGTGTTCAAAGCATTTCTAATGATACTGATTGTTAGAAGACAGCTCTCTGACTCGTGAACGGGAATTTGTGTAACATTAGCAACACATTATTAGCTGTTTGATAATGTAGTCAAGCAAAAGGCTAATCATATTAATTACCGTTATGTGTCTGCCGTTGTAAAAAGCGATATTATTGTGCAGCGTTTACCTCAGTAAGTTCACAGAGTGGATCTCTTGAGCTCGTGCGAGTGAGTGGAGGCGGGGCTAATTAGCATATTCATATATATGCGTATAATAAATGAGGTAAGGGTGTAGAGTTACATTCAAACTATTTTAAGGCATGAAGAATTTTTTTTCACAGGAAAATTTTTTTTAAATGTGTCATTTTGATGATCAAAGATGAGTTTTAAGGGGTAAAATTATTGACTACAGGGGGATTTCAAACCGTTGAAGCGAAATAAGCAGCTAAAGAGAGCTCATTTCGCATTTTCTGAGAGACGCGCAACATGAAGCAGCTGCTCATGAGTACTGAACTGAGTTCTTTTTGCCGCGTTATTGGGCTTGTAGGTCAAATACACACACTTACAGCATGTGTCAAAATGCCCGTTTTTGCGAGTATCGGTGTAAACAGTCATTTATATCTTAAGTGAACGTAAACAGTTGAGAAATAAACTGCATGTGTATCAGTATATTAGATCAGTGCATTCGGTCTTAAAGAGACAGCAGCTTAATATATCTGCAGCTGTCTATGTTTTTAATGTATATAAGATTTTGTTCATATCGCCCACCCCTATTTCGGTTGCCTTTTGCATATGATAACAGCTGAGCATGGCCTTCTGTCTCCGGTTAACTAATTTCCTAAAAATGAAATGAGCTTTTATCATGCAGCAAATATGTATGAATCCAAAAGGTATATAGGGATGGTTGCATGAAGATGTAAAAGAATGCAGCAAAACAATAAAATGGCAAATAAAGTGTGTACCCTGCCGAGTTTAGCAAAGGTCTCGTAGATGAAGATGAGGGAGATGAGGATGGAGAAGATCTCTTGAGTGAAACGGGAAATGAATCGGACCAGGAAGCTTCCTTCCAATGCAACAATCACCACCACGATGACCACCAGCCACGCACCAACCCACACTCGGCCTACGATGTACTCAATGCCCTGAGACTTACAGAACTACAGCCAGGAGGGAAAGCATGATGAGAGAATTTCAGTTACACAAGATCAATGCTGTATATCAAATAAACCCTGTAAAGAGACACAAATACTCACATTAAAAAAAGCCTCTTCAAACACTAGCAGCGGCCCAGAAAAGCCGATAACAAGTATAGGTTGGGCAGCGACCAGGCAGAAGATAATGCCCAACACTGAAGTGGAGATCATCAGCTCCGACACACCCATCATGTTATCCACCTTATCAGCTGTGGAGAGAAGCAGTGCCAAACAAAAATGTATTCAAATGTCTTGATTTGTGTCGTTCACTCTCTTCAAGCTTTGTTTAGAAAGGCAGAAAGAATCAGATTGATTGTGAGTGATCAGCTGAAAAACTTGAAGACCTATGGAGCTAAAAAAGTGACATTTTTTTTGTGTGTGTGTGCCATATTTTACATCTTTGAACTTATAGTTTGAAATTTCTAGACATTTAACGAAATTGAATGGTTTTTCGGGCATATATTTAGATTATAAAATTGCAGCCTCAAAATTCTGATGCTTGATCTTTGGTCTAGGTTTGGGACTGGTGTGCAGTGTGAATGAAGCTTTCTTTAGGCTATACATACATACCAAGGAGACCTCCGAAGGTGATGGCAGGTGAGAGTGCAGCAAAGTAGATAAAGATGATGGCAGCAACAACCTGAGCATTCAAAGCATCAGTGATGTCACTGACGTAGTGTTGGTATCGTCTCTTCATGTCTCTGATCATGCCACCGAACGGAACACCGGTACGTGCTAGTGGATCTTCCGGAGGGGGTCCTGAGGATTTTGAAGCTATTGGAAGATAGATTAGAAGTAGATATTTGTGCTCTGTTAACAGTAAGATTTAAAAAAAAAAAAAAAGATTTTTAGCATTAATTTACAGTCAGTCATAAGTAAACACCAACAAGGCGATCATGACCCAAAGTGGAGGCGTCTTATATCACCCAGAATGGGTTTATTTTATGATAATGACATTGCTTGACTGTATATTTCCCCTGACTGTACATTGTCAGGCTACCACTAAGAACCTAGAACAGCCATGTAGGAAATCTCTTTCTGGGTCACATTTATCATGTAGTGTCCTTATACAATAACATTTAGTAACACTTTACAATAAGGTTCCAATCTCAGCTAATATCAGTTTCAACATTTACCAATACAGTATTAAAACCGAAAGTTGCATCTGTTAATATTATTTAGTGGACCTGAGCTAACATGAATTAGATATCAGGCCTTTGCTGTTGCGGGGCCGAGGCTCTGGAATAGTCTTCCTCAGGAACTTAGAGAGATCTCATCTTTAAATGCTTTTAAAGTTGAAGTCAAAAACTACTTTTTGTCTTTAGCCTTTGAGAGGGTGGGCTAGTCTTTGTTGTTTAGTAGGATGTGTGTTGTTTTAAGTTGTGTGTTCTTTTAATGAAGTGTTTCTTGATTGTACAGCAGGTCTGCAGGTGCAGTTGTAAAGTGCTCTATTAATAAAGTGAATGAATGAATGAATGACTGAGATATGTGCGCAAATTTAATTTACATTATTTCCAATTTTCATTAATTTTTTTTGGTTAATAACTAAGGTCAGTGCCCAGTTATAATCAAATTCAATCAATATTTCACTTTTATTTTCAATACTTCTGAATCAAATGGTCACATGTTTTTCAAAAAATATTTTCGGGAAATATTTCTGTGATTTTACATTTTCTAAAAGCTACTTTTTCAAAATCATCCTAGACTGTAGGTCCAATTTACACAAAATTTAAAATGTATACCATCTAAAGAAAATCCTGACAAAAAGTTATTCTTAAAATTTGGTTTCATTGAGCATTTACCACATATGTGACCCTGGACCACAAAACCAGTCATAAGGGTACATTTTTTTAAATTGAGATTTATACATCATCTGAAAGCTGAATAAATAAGCTTTCCATTGATGTATGGTTTGTTAGGATCGGACAATATTTGGCAGAGATACAACAATGAAAATCTGGAATCTGAGGGTGCAAATCGCCTTTAAAGTTGTCCAAATGAAGTCCTTAGCAACGCATATCCATTCACAAAAATACATTTTTGATATATTTATGGTAGGAAATTTACAAAATATCTTCATGGAACATGATCTTTACTTAATATCCTAATGATTTTTGGTATAAAAGAAAAATCTATAATTTTGACTCATATTGTTGGCTACTGCTACAAATATACCTGTGCGACTTATGACTGGTTTTGTAGTCCAGGGTCACATATGAGCCAATGAAATTGTTGGGTGTGGCCTGTATTAACCAATGCCTATATCTTCTCTGTGACATGTCCAAACTTAAAGGGGGGGTGTAATGCTATTTCATGCATTCTGACTTATTTACACTGTTAAAGAGTTGCACTCTCATGCTAAACATGGCCAAAGTTTCGAAACACGAGTTGGACGTATGACGGAGTATTTCTGACTATCAGTCAATTTTATTACAGTTACATTCTTAAATATGACATCTTTGATGACGTATGCAGCCTTCAAATGAGACCTCCGGAGGACGCAGCCTCCGAAATGAGAAGCAGCACCTGTCACCGAAGGAGTGTGTTTTTGGTTGTGAGGGAAAGATGACCTTTTTCAGCTTCCCAAAGAACCCAGCGTCAAGGGAACAGTGGATGAAGTTTGTTTTTCCGGTTTGTATGTTTGTTTGTTCCCGGAATTTCGGTGATGAATGCTTTGTAAACAAGTCCCAGTTCGGCGCTGGATTTGCAGATCGCAGGTGGTGAGTAAAACTGCATCAGATGTCTGTGTTTTGTTGGCAATCGGCACACAAGTGCATATAATGCAAACAACACAAACGTTTTTGTTCCCTTTTTATTTATAATGATGTCGCAGCTAGCAGACGATCTCTACACAAAAGCCGTGCGCGCTCGCGACTCTTTAGCTCCGCCCACGGCACTGACGGCAGGAACGCCTCCAGGAGCTCGGCTTTTTTCGGAAAGACTCGGTACAGCGTATCTATCTTTTATAAATATGATAAAACTAAAGACTTTTCGGAGATATGAAGGATGCATTGTTACTCTATATGTACTCAAGATTAACATGAGATTGGCAGAAACTGTGTGTGATACCCCCCCTTTAACTAAACTAACGACGAGAATACTTTTTGTGTGCCAAAAAACAAAATAACGACTTTTCAACAATATCTAGTCATGGGCGATTTTAAAACACTGCTTCGAAACTTTACGAATCTTTTGTTTTGAATCAGTGGTTCGGATCGCGTATCAAACTGCCAAAGTCACATGAACCACTGAAATTTCGAAACACTTATGACATAACGAAGCCTCGTTTACTGAAATCACGTGACTTTGGAGCTCCAAAACACTGATTTGAAACAAAAGATTTGTAAAGCTTCGAAGCTTCATGAAGCAGTGTTTTGAAATCGCCCATCACTAGATATTGTTGAAAAGTCGTTATTTTGTTTTTTGGCACACAAAAAGTATTCTCGTCGCTTTATAATATTAAGTTTGAACAACTGTAGTCACATGAACTATTTTAAATACGTCTTTAGTAGCTTTCTAGGCATTGAAAGTGTTAATTGTCTTGCTGGCAATGCAA
Source organism: Ctenopharyngodon idella (assembly GCF_019924925.1). Taxonomy (NCBI): domain Eukaryota; kingdom Metazoa; phylum Chordata; class Actinopteri; order Cypriniformes; family Xenocyprididae; genus Ctenopharyngodon; species Ctenopharyngodon idella. Next base: position 7,239,095 of record NC_067231.1, read on the forward strand.
GGCCTCACTGAGCCATCAGATTTTATCAAAAATATCTTACTTTGTGTTCTAAAGAGAAACGAAGGTCTTATGGGTGTGGAACAACATGAGGGTGAGTAATTAATGACAGAATTTTCATTTTTGGGTTGTTTTAAACTACTTTTAGACTTCCATTATATCCCATAACATAGCAATTGAGGTTTCAACTGCTTGAACCCCTCATCTGCTTGTAGTTATATATTTTTGCAATTATTTATCATCATGAATTTTGTGTTTGCCAGTAAGCACTTGAGTTCTTATTCAATTAAGTAAAATATTGATCTAGTGCATATGCCCCCCTAAGCAGAAGAACTGTTGCAAGTATGCTCATATTATCCTTTAATCATGGGTTGTACTTGGTGTATGTGTCCTTACGCTTGCGAGGTTTGACTTCCAAGCGGAGTTTGGGGTCGGAGGGGCGGAGTCTCTCTTGCAGTAGTCTCTTTTGGAAGGGGATGAGTGATGTCAGCATAGACTCGTCCTGAATTTCAGTGGGCGGAATCACAATGCAGCAGTCCATGAAATCTCCCACGGCATCAGTCAGCTCCCGGTCACTCTGAGCCTGGAAAGCTGCTTGGTTAAACACCTGTGTGTGAAAGACAGATGAAAAAACAACATAAAATGTGCTGTTTCTCATTAATATCTTTAATCTTCAGTTAGGCTAAATTAAGATGGAAAGATGATTGTTTTGTGGTTCACATTCTCCTTTTTCCTAGCATGCCCTGGGGCATGAATAATTAATATGGTTGCATTATTAGACCACTCCCCTTTTTACATTGTTGTTGTAGATTTTGTTGTCATTTTGGTTTTCTATTGAAACTTGTATGTCATGTTAAATATATTTGTAATTACACATTTTTAATGATGAAGTTTTAATTTTAAAACACTACAGTTTTAAACACAATTATATCAAGTACTTTACATGTGCTTTAGTATGTCAGTCAACACATCAAAACAAGTGTACTTCTTTAAAGCATGACAAAAGATTAATACATAATGACATAAGTGTACTTTAAAGTAAAACTTTTAATTTGACATGATTACAAAGTGCACTTTTAAAAGTGTACTTAAAGGGATAATTGACCCAAAAATGAAAATGTTGTCATCATTTATTCACCCTCACGTTGTTCCAAACCTGTATGAGTTTCTTTCTCCTGCTGAACACAAAAGAAGATATTTTGAAGAATGTCAGTAACCAAGACAGGCCCCACTGACTTCCATAGGTTTTTTTTTTTTCCATACTATGGAAATCAATGGGGCCCATCAACTGTTTGGTTACCGACATTCTTCAAAATATCTTCTTTTGTGTTTAGCAGAAGAAAGAAATAAAGGGAGCACTTTACATACTGTAGAGCTCTTTTTAAATTGATAGACTCATGCTAAATCTAAATAGGTAACTGTTGCAATGATTTGTTTTTCCTGTCAGTTCTCTTACTTTGTCAGCTAGTAGTGATGCCATCGCTCGGCCACACTCATGATAGTCAATGTCATTTGTGGATGGGCCAATCAGGATGAAGATGAACCGCACAGGCACAGGAGCTTCCAGAGCCGACTCCAGCACCACAGCGTCCCGTAGACGCACAAATATTACTGTAGGCCTCTCCAGGCACTGCAGAGCACCTTACACACAAACACACAAAATTAAATACAGTCAGTGTTTGCCAACAGAAACAATTATTTAGTAAGTCTCACTTTTTTTGGAATGTAAATGATATAAGTGGGATTATTTATAAAAACACAGAAATTGATATTATCCTCACCTACGAGCACCATCGAGGCTTCTGCACTATCAGCTGTGTCCCTCTTTGGTTGAGAATAAAACCACATAGTCAAAAAATATCAAATGATAAGGCATTTCATTCAAAACCAAGAAAATAAACAATAGATGCCATATGTTAAGGCCCATTCACACCAAAGACGATAACGATAACTTTATTAGCATTCACACTAGCAGAAGATATTGTTCTGTTCATTTTAAGCTCGCGCTGCAGTTTTGTTATCTGCTGCTTTAAATACTCAAGCTCTTTAAAGCAGGATGGATTCTGATTTGCTGTCAATGTTTTTATTGTTCATCAGCTGGGAAAAATCATTCTGAAAGTGACTCCAGCAATATTGTTTTAGTGCTGTTATTGTGGTGTGGACTCTGCTATTCTTTTATAGAATGTTTTTTTTTATCTATATCTTTATCATTATTGTTAGAGTTATCATCCTTGGTGTGAACGGACCTTTATAGTTATGCTCAGAACATTTAAAATGAGAAAACTTGCTCACTTTCTCTGTGACAGAGAATTTCTGCATCTCCATGCCTGAAGTCAGAGGCTGGGTCTCTACTGACTGACTGGAGAGAGTAAAAGAAATAAAATTAAAGCTTTTAAAGGTGAATTGGTTCAGGATGACTACTGCTTTCAACACTACTCTTCTAAAGATAATGAGGCGCAAGACCCTGCAAAATTCACTGCCACGATGCTATTCTGTTGTCAGTGGTTGCTAAGGTCTTCTTCTTCTTTTTTTTTTATGCAAGTACATCTTTAAAGACACCCAATATAAAGTGGGACCATAATTTTTGTAACTGTTACACAGGTACAGTATATGAACGATGTCTTGTATTTGTACTTGAAACTAGGAATGCAATAGTACACACAAATGACATATCAGTGCATAGCTCAGTTTTGAAGTCAAGATACGTTTTCGGTACACATGTGGGAGAAACAACTTAAAATTGCTTATTTTTCCTTTTTATTTACTTTACAAATTATAGTTCTTCTGTATTTTTTTTTTTTTTTTTTTTTTTTAATATTTCAAAAGTCTTACAGTTCAGTTCTACTGCAGTTTATGGTGCTGTTTTGAAATCTTTTGGGTGCAAAATATTTAGCAAAATTTGTATTTTAGAATTATTGCACTCCCATTCTAATGCATGCCTAATAATTCCTACCCCCGCCAAATTATTACCCACCTAGAATTGGTAGGTTTAGGATTAGGTGTGGGGGAGGGGTTAGGATTAGGGGTGGGGTTAGGATTAAGCAATCAGATAGCGACTTCAACAAGGGGGGTAATAATTTGGCAGGGGGTCAAAATTCGGCACAACACCAGTGCTCCTTCAGTGAAGTCTGTGAAATTTACTCGCTTGCTGTCAGCAGCATGAGCCTTTTTGCCAAATGGAAATAATCATGTGACTTTAACATTTACAGATAAGAATACAATCACAAGATGTAAGTTATGTGCTGAGGAAAACACGTCTCAAATACATTAAGCAGCACATATCTGACAGGAGGGCATAGTCTCATTTAGGCCACATAAGAAAAAAAAATCTAATTATTGCAATGAGATAAAAAGTCAAAATTATGACATACTAAGTCATATTTATGACATTAAAAGTCTGAATTAGTATGTCATTTCGACTTCTCTCATAATTTTGACTTTTTATTTCATAGGCTAATTATTACTTAGCATGTCCTAATAATGACATTTTACGTCATAATTTCGAAGTTTGTCAATTTTGACATAATAGGTCAAAATTATTAATATGTCAAAATTTCCACTTTTTATTTCATAATTATTAGAGATGCACTGATACTAAATTTCTCAGCTGACACTGATAGCGATCATTCAGAATGATATCTGCCGATACCGATAGTTAGATTTTTCTTAAGGAAAAAAAATCTCTCCCAAATAATGCTGCAAACTATACAGGAAACAATGGTACACTGTAATATTAGAGATAACAATTAACAACATTGACTGTGGAAAAGGATTAATTAGAACTGTCTGTGCACTAGTCCAGGTGGGTGTGTGATCAAACTAATGTGTCGGTAAGGACACCTGAGGCAAGGATTCAGTTTCCAGAATTTAATGGAATGATTAAGAATTGACAGCACAGTCAGACCACAGGGCATTTCTTGTTCAAACGTCTCTGATAGTGGACACTTGTAAAGATGTGGTATCTTTCCAATGACTCACATAAATAAACATCCACTTTACAGAAAATTATAGTTGTTGTTCAGCGTCAAAACACTTGTTGCTTCTCTCTCTTCAGCAGGTTAACACTGGCTGATGTCACACAGTAACAAGCGCGTTTATTGGCTGTGGCTTCTTAGCAGAGGTATTATATGCATCTCTAATAATTATGACTTTTCATGACATAATTATGACTTTTCATGACATAATTAAGATTTACCAAAGCATGATTGGAAATGGGCTTCCAAGCACATGAATTGTGTATTTTTTTCTGTAGCAGCTTGCTTTGTTTTCTGCTATTTTTTTTTTTCTGATGCATTTGCAGCAATGTTTAGTGAATGATTGCAAACAATTATTTGACACTTTTTAGTACTTCTTTATGTGTAAAACATTTAAGTGAGGGAAAATGAATGAGTATAAGTGTGTGTAGTACCTCTCTTTGTGCATTAATGCTTGAAGAACCTTATCTCTGTCCCCTGGCTGAATCTGCCTTTTGCTAACCAGGGCATCCACAATCTTCTCAATAATACTGGAGAGCATCTTCTCCTCTCTGTCCAGCATCACCACTCCTGATCCAAGCAAAAAACATGAAAAAAGAAGTCAATGCAAAGGAAAGAGTAAGGCACAGGAGAGGATGAGGGCTATGACTGAGGCTGAGCTTTACCATAATAAACATAAATACTATGGCCAAAGCTGAGGAGCACAGGTAGAGCGGGTTTTACGGGACACTAACTATCTACTACCATCTCATCTGAGCATGTGCAGTGAAGTTACATTCTTGCTCACATTCCACGCTTGCTAATACCCATGCTAACCTTCTGAACTGATGTTAGGACAGGACTGAGACTAGAATGTGAGTGCAGGTTAATCCTTGGGAACACTTCCAGAACTGTCATTTATAAGTCATAACCAAACATATCTCTAATTCTTAATATATTATTACAGTAGTTTTATGAACATCAATACATCAACAAATGATTTGTTAATCATTATATAATGCAATACTTACATGAAATAATGATTTTTTTTGGTAACACTTTACAATAAGGTCTCGTTTATGCATTTGTTACAGTATTTATTAGTCTTTGTTAATGTTAGTTAATAAAAATCCAGCTTAAGCATTATATAATGTTTGGTAGAGTAATTATGAGACAGCTTTGACATAGGAAATGTGAAGCTAATTGAATTAAACTTAACGTAAATGAAATTAATTATATTGTATATAACTACTAAAAGAGGTGAGCTGAGGTTTGACCTCACAGTCACTCCCTCACCTGTGTTCATTGTCCTGCGTAACTGCACCAGGCTCTTGAAGGTGAGGTAGGAGATTTGGGAGGGGCCCCAGCGGCCCGCCTCAACATCATAGGTCTGTTCATAGCCCTCCCATCTGCCCGTCTCCTGCCAATAGCTCTGCTGGTTTGGGTTCTTCACTGAATCGTTCATCTCCACATAAGTCTGACCACAGATGACAATAAAATGACACAATAAACAGCTCTGCTAACTATCATATAGGTACGCTAAACATCACAATGAATTTAAATGCCACATGGTTTTTCATGCATAGATGTATCCCAATTAACACATTCTTAATGAATGCTGACCAGTGCTGGTAGATTACTTACAAATTGTAGTCTAGTACTGAACACAAATTACATGATTAAAATTATAGTTAGCAACATAATCTATTACATTACACATTTTAGGTAATATAATCTGACTACTTTGATTACTTTTAGATTACTTTTTTTACTTTAACTTGTTTATAACATTGATTTGAATGGTATAATATTAAATAAAAGGTTTTTTAGAAAGGAAAATGTAAAAGATAAAAATGAATAATTAGAGAAAATCAATGAATTCTGAACAATTTACTGCCATTTTGTGAATATTAAGTAATCATGTAATCAATAAAAAAGTAACTGTCGTCTGATTCTGAGTATTTTAAAACATAATACAATCTAAATACAAGTATTTCATTTTTGGAGTCTGATTATGTAATCCAGATTACATATATAATTAGTTACTATCCAGCTCTGTTAGTGACAAAAAAAAAAAAAAAAAAAAATTAAATAAATAAAATTATGAAGCATCTGACAGGCAATTTCCCATGTCCCCAATCATGTTTTCTCAACTTCATTTTGAAATAAAGTTTAAATATATATTTCTAAATTAGCAATTTAGAGTGTTAGTATATATTTACTTATTCTCTTTGACATAAAATACAATTTATTGTGACACACACACACACACACACACACATATATATATATATATATATATATATATACATATACACATATATATTTAAACCATTAAATTAGTTTATGTCTCTCAAACTCCAATCCACCCTGTTACACTGGTGCTATTTGACCTTTAAAATCTTAAGTGCATGCCCTAAATCACATTACTTACTAGAAGTGACATCATTTCCTTGGAGGAAAAGCAAACTTAAGAGCATAATTTCCTCATCTAAGGACCTAGAAGACTTATCTAAGAGCGTAAAACATAACATGTCCACGCTGTTGTGTCATTTTTATACCAGACATTAAAATGTTTGTTTATTTTTTAAAATAAATTCTATATCTTTTAAAATTCTTCATGAATGTTAATTTTCTGCTAGCATGTTGTTCTTTCCAAGCTAATAGGCTTTAATAGCTTAAAACTTCCATCCTGTTAAGGTCCACCCTGTTACACATTGCGTTGTCATGTGACAGGGTGGACAAATTTTCTCCCTCTGACAAGACTAAGAAAATAATTTAATTTTAATTAAAATTAAACAAACCTGCTCTGTCCAAAATCTACCAAACTGTAGACTGTAAAAAAGAATTGCTGGTTTAATTTTAAAAATGTAAGCTTCCTGGTTGCCTTAAAATGTTGAGTTCATTGAAATTAAAAACTTGAGTTAATACAATGAAGGCGATTGGTTTAATCAACAAAAAAACTCAAAATATTATGTTATCTGTGCCACATTAATTATTGAAGTTGATTTGACAAAAGAAAAAATATGATAAATCATGAAAATAATTGTTTACAGTGAACAACATACATGTATATTTTGATCAATTACAAGTAGATAGCATGAATTTGTTCATGTTCTCATGCTGCAAATTTTATGTTTTGAAGGTTTTGGCACACTGTAAAAAAGAATTGTTGGTTTAACTTAAAAAAAAAAAAAGTAAGTTACTTGGTTGCCTTAAAATTTTGAGTTCATTGAATTTAAAAATTTGAGTTAATATAATGAAAGCAATTGGTTTAATCAACAGAAACTCAAAATATTATGTTACCTGAACCACATTAATTATTGAAGTTGATTTGACAAAAGAAAAAATGTTCTGATAACAAATCATGAAAACATCTTTTTACAGTGCAGGTAACCTAAAGTATGCTTTATGTGGGAACTTGTAAATTAACTGATTTTATTAAAGTTTTAAATTAACATTTTACTACATTAGGTTAGACCAGTGCAAGTCATTTAAAGGGTCAGATCAAGTAGAAATCCAGTACATCCTGTATGGAACAACTCCATGTTATTAGTTTTTAGTGAATTGAAACAGTGAGATGTCATATAACATCCTTCTTGTTCTACTGGTTGTTATAGTTCAAAGCAGAGATGTAGACAACTTAAACATGATGGCTAGACCTCTGGTATGACTGTATTTGTGTGTGTGTTTCCTGTCCAGTGATGACTGATAAATTAAAGCTCATGTTTATCCTTTAAACATTAGGAGTGTGAGTGCTCCAAGGCAGACTGCAAATGTGGAAACTTATCAGTGAGCGTGTCTGTGTGCTGTCATATTAATCAAGTCGAGTCAAAGTAACTTTAGAATCATGGTGAACTATAAGGAATTTGAAAAATGGATGTACTGTATGTGTGCTTACCAGACAGTGTTCTTTATTATTGGTTTTGATGTTCACATTCAGAGCAGCTAAAAACAGTGTTGAGGGTAACGCATTTGCAAGTAACGCGAGTTACATAATCAGATTACTTTTTAAAAGTAACTAAAGTAATGCATTACTTTTACATTTACAAGAAAATACCTGAGTTACTTTTTTCAAATACGCAAGTAACGCAAGTTACTTTGTTTTGCCATTTATTATCTGACGCCTTTCCTGACCCCATGTTGAGGGAAATGGGGAGTAAGGTTTAGATGTGTTGTGCGCTGTGTGAACATGTTGGTTATTGTAGTTCTAGACTAAATGTGAGTATTTACTCATCTCACTTGCACAAAAAAGTCAGCATTCCTCAAAATTAATAAAAACAGTGAAATGCAAACTCAGAATATTACACGAAACCTGCAATAATTAAATTTGTTAAATAACACAAATATACTTTATGCATTTTATCTCACTTTATTAACCAATGTCTTTGCTGCTGACCTTCAATGATCCAATTCAACCATACTAATAAGCAGAAATGACTTTAGATAAATGGTAACACTTTATTTTAAGGTCTTTTAACCAGTTGCTTATTAGCATGCATATTACTAGAATATTGGCTGTTTATTAGTACTTATAAAGCACATATTAATGCCTTATTCTGCATGACCATATTCTAGATTCTGAATCCTACCCAATACATAAACTTAAGAACTACCTTACTAACTATTAATAAGCAGTAAATTAGGAGTTTATTGAGGGAAAAGTCGTAGTTAATAGTTTATATGTGTTCCCTATACTAAAGTGTTACCAGATAAACATCACATTTGTGTTTTTTCTTTCTTTCTTTCTTTTCTTTTTTCTATTTTTTGCTGAAGTAAGAGTCTTTAACTTTCTTCTCCTGTGTCCTGTTCTTCTGCAATACAGAATGACAGCACCACTGAGAGGTTTGTTTGAGCTGCGCCCTCTACTGTACAGGCATGTATTGACATGCAACTTTGATCTGGCAACATGGCAAACTTTTAATAATTTAAAAAGTACAATTAAGTGATACATTTAGCCACTAAATGTGGTGTATGGGTCTGTTTGGGGTTAGTTTGTGTTGACCCTTGTACATAAGAAGTGTGTAAATAAAGTATGGCATTAGACTAATAATTTGAGCTCATGCAATAATTTGTGCTATTGTTTTTGTGCTCAAACTTTTGTGCAGTCTAAAGTGCCTTCATCATTTATGCTATTTGCTTAGTTATATAGCAATTATAAGTGTAACTTTTTAAAGAGTAATTTTGTTCCATTCACTTCAGCATCCAATGAACAATTCATTTTAAAATGAAAATATTTAATTTTTTTATATTTAATTTAATTTTTTAAACCGCAGTTTAAAAAATTAAATGAAAACATGACACATATATAAAACAAGTTAAAACAACCTAACTAAATTGCAGTTAAAAACCAATAGTGACACTAACTGCACTTAACCGTTCACTGTAAAATGAAAATATTGAATTTTTATGTTTAATGGCATTTTCTATTTTGAATAGAATGTTTCAAATATTTGATAAATATCTATAGCAGTAAACCGCAGTTTATAACATTAAATGAAAACATGACACATATGTAAAACAAGTTAAAACAACATAACTAAGTTGCAGTTAAAAAACAATAGTGACACTAATTGCACTTACCTTAAATATTCTCTATCTGACCCTACGGCTCAAGCAATATTCTCTGTCACAGACCCTCACAAAAGTGCGCAGACCTTTATAAAGTTTGTGTACACCTGCAGCTATCAGACACACCTCTACACACATTCTTCTATACATACACAGTAAAAAAAATGCCTGCAGACAATCATGTATATTCTTGTGGGCACATACAGTGACCCCCAAACGTACTTGGACACTGAAGGCACTTTAATATCCAAATATCATTGCATTAGAAAACAACATATTACCGCAAAAATGACAAAAAATGTTAAAAAAAAGTGTTATTTGTATTACATATAACATATTACAAAAGTATTGCACATATACTTTTTATAAATCTAATATACTTTTTGGGGTTGTTTTATGTACAGGTTCAGATTTGACTTTAAACTCATAAAAGTATTCAAATGTATCCATATCTCCTTTTGTCTTTTTCTAAATAAAGACGATATGTTCTTGGACTCACCCATAATATTGATGCAGTAAACAGTATGTCTTGATAACTGTGCACTGGTTGAAAAAATCCAGTCTGTGTGTGTGTGTGTGTGTGTGTGTGTGTGTGTTTTTTCTCTGTATCTTATCATACTTATAGAGCCAGTGTCACCTACACACGCTCTAGTGACACTAGTTTCCTCTCACCTTCAACATCTCTATGAACAGTACATTGCCTGAGGAAGATTCCCCTCCTCTTCATCTCTCGTCCCATATCTTTGTCCATAAAGTCTCACAGGGTCAAGATTTGGGTCATAGCGTCCATTATGATCTGGGCAGGCCTGCATGAAAACAACTGAGAAAGTTGTATGTGTCAATAAACATAAAAATAAAATTCTGCTTTAGCAAAATATAGTTGATACACAAAATAATGTTTCATATTATACTATTAGTTTATTGAATGACCAACATTATTATCAGGATATACACTGTATATATTGCCTGAGTAATTGAATATATTATTCATTTTAATGACTTACTTTGAAAAGTGGGAATTGGTAATTAAGAATGAGCAGACGTATACACACTTTTGTATATTTTATTCATGAATTTTGTATTGTGCGTTTAGAAACAGTTTGGTTAGGGTATGTGTGCAATTTCCAACAAAAACAAGACATGTTGGAAAATATTTGTTGAAACAGTATCACAGGGATGAGTTGGGTAATAAAGCATTTTGAAAAATGCATTTTATGATTGGAAATGTATGTAAAAGCACATTTTCTAACATATTCTTGCAATACATTTAGTATATATTCTACATACAGGTGCTGGTCATATAATTAGAATATCATCAAAAAGTTGATTTATTTCACTAATTCCATTCAAAAAGTGAAACTTGTATATTATATTCATTCATTACACACAGACTGATATATTTCAAATGTTTATTTTAATTTTGATGATTATAACTGACAACTAAGGAAAATCCCAAATTCAGTATCTCAGAAAATTAGAATATTGTGAAAAGGTTCAATATTGAAGACACCTGGTGCCACACTCTAATCAGCTAATTAACTCAAAACACCTGCAAAGGCCTTTAAATGGTCTCTCAGTCTAGTTCTGTAGGCTACACAATCATGGGGAAGACAGTTGACTTGACAGTTGTCCAAAAGACGACCATTGACACCTTGCACAAGGAGGGCAAGACACAAAAGGTCATTGCAAAAGAGGCTGGCTGTTCACAGAGCTCTGTGTCCAAGCACATTAATAGAGAGGCAAAGGGAAGGAAAAGATGTGGTAGAAAAAAGTGTACAAGCAATAGGGATAACCACACCCTGGAGAGGATTGTGAAACAAAACCCATTCAAAAATGTGGGGGAGATTCACAAAGAGTGAAAAAGACTGCAGCTGGAGTCAGTGCTTCAAGAACCACTACGCACAGACGTATGCAAGACATGGGTTTTCATGCTTCCTGCTGCTGAGCTACCAGTACCTGGTTTAAGGACCATGGCATGGTATCCCTGTTCTTAATTGGCCAGCAAACTCGCTTGACCTTAACCCCATAGAAAATCTATGGGGTATTGTGAAGAGGAAGATGCGATATGCCAGACCCAACAATGCAGAAGAGCTGAAGGCCACTATCAGAGCAACCTGGGCTCTTATAACACCTGAGCAGTGCCACAGACTGATCGACTCCATGCCACGCCGCATTGCTGCAGTAATTCAGGCAAAAGGAGCCCCAACTAAGTATTGAGTGCTGTACATGCTCATACTTTTCATGTTCATACTTTTCAGTTGGCCAAGATTTCTAAAAATCCTTTCTTTGTATTGGTCTTAAGTAATATTCTAATTTTCTGAGATACTGAATTTGGGACTTTCCTTAGTTGTCAGTTATAATCATCAAAATTAAAAGAAATAAACATTTGAAATATATCAGTCTGTGTGTAATGAATGAATATAATATACAAGTTTCACTTTTTGAATGGAATTAGTGAAATAAATCAACTTTTTGAAGATATTCTAATTATATGACCAGCACCTGTATGTTCATAGGAGATGACTGGAGTGTTTTAATACCAAATACATACTTGGCGCATTAAGCATGGCAGGTGAAACAAAATGGTATTGGGGACGCATGTCTGCAGCAGGTGTTGGAAGGATCTACAAATTGCTGGCACTGAAAATGGAACAATACTTTGGAATCCTGCTGAAGACAATGTAGCCAAGTATGGAGGATCTGTTTGGAGAGCAAATGTGTATTTTCCAATATGATAATGATCCCAAACGCACTGCGAATGCAACAAAGTTGTGTGCAATAAGTGATCATGCTGAGCATTTTGAAGTCTTCAAGTGGTCTCCTCAGTCTCCTGATCTTAAAGCCACTGAAAACCTTTGGGAAATTATAAACCTGCATTGAAGTCATGCAGGTCTTCCAATGAAGCTCAATATTGGGAAGAACTTAAGGAGGATTAGAAAGAAGTTAAGCACTACACATGTGCAAAGTTTAGTGAGTCAATGCCCAGGAGAATGGCTGCTGTAATCAAAAACAAGGGAGAACCAACTAAATATTAATAACTCATTAGGTTGTAGTCAGTGTATGCTTGATTTCCTGTGAGCTTTTTGTTTTTCTATGCACTTTTTGCATAATACTATAAAACCCATATTCCATGATATGCTGCCTTTCATGCCAAATAATTTTGTCATTTTAATAACTTATCCAAGTTTAGTGTATTCTTCTGCCCAGTATATCATACTCCTCATATATTGATTGTTTAATTGAACATGAAGGGTCATTAGAAGCAAATATTGTGCCTCCAGACATCACTTTTGGCCACTACTGCAACACAAGTCCAAATGTGGTCTAGACTGACTTCATGATATGCTTGAGGAAAAAGTAGGTCTTGATAACAAGATGATATGATAAAAGTTCAAATACTGACAACCCTTTAAAGTGTAAAAAAGCAGCTCATTAACACACATCTTGTTCTTGTTACTAGAATGTGTTGGTACACAGACATGAACTCAGCGCCATCAGAAAACATATTAAGAAATGATGATGTCCTTCCAGCCTCATACTAAAGGATCCTGAAGCAGAATCTGAAAGAAGAGAGAAAATATCTCTTTAGATATCTTTGACAACGTCAAAGCAGTTACACAGCACAGAAAATACAACTGAAACTGTAACCAGAGAGAAAAGCTTATTGTAGTGAAGGACGACAAATGTTCTCAGACACACTTGGATCCAATTTAGCGCATAAAGAGTGGAAACAGAACCTGAGATGTCTTCTGGTTTTTGTCACAGGTTTTGTTTTGTTTTGTTGTAATAACACTAGTGACAGTTTTGTACATAATGGTTACAGATTTTGCATAGCTACATAAGAAAGCACAACAGGATCAGAGGGCCCTCTGGGTAAAAGACTCTTTTGATTTTATTCTCTACCAAAACACTAAATAGCAACAAATATCACCACAAATCTGATTTTAACTTATTTAATGTTCTGACAAGTAAAATTGACTTAGGGTACGTTTACACGACAACGATGTACTAAAAATGGAGACGTTTTTTCTTTGTACAGATGACAACGTTATCAACTATCCTTGTTTGCACAAATGACTAAAAACATTGTATTACACATGCCAGACAAGTAGTTGGCATGCGCACTCGAGCCAAACACGCATGACTGTCCACCTTATTTTTACAGTTTACTGCACTTTGATATTCTTCTCGTTATTTCCCTATAGCGGCTAATAAATCAGAAGTCTCACACATTCACAGAAAACACGTCGAAAAATAAGGTGGATAGACTAAACACGTAATACACATGTGCATGACGTCACCGTTTTCACAGATTCGTGTTTCTGCAGTTTACACGGAGATGACAACGGTATCGTTTTCAAATACTTTCATTTTGAAAAGTTTCGTTTTCAAAAGTTTGCATTTTCAGGCCACCAAAAACGTCATTGTTGAGTAAATGAACGGCCAAAAAGTTTTTTGTTTTTAGTTGATAACAGTGTCGTGTAAACAGTCCCTTAATTTTACTGTAGATATTGTAATAAAAGTGTCAAATATGAATTTTGGGTAGCACTTTATTTTAAGGGCCCATAATAAAGTGAAGTGACGTGATGTGTGGCCAAGTATGGCGTCCTGGAATTTGTGCTTTGCGTTTCACCCACACACAGCAGTGAGTAGTGAACACATACACAGAGGGCACTGGGCAGCCATTTTTGCTGCAGCACCCGGGAGTAAATTGGGGGTTAGGTAGCAATTGGGAGTTAGGTTGTGGGTAATGAGAGTGGAAGAGAGAGCTGTTCATTTACTCCCCACACCATTTCCTGCCAGTACCTTTGGGTTACAAGTCTGACTCTCTAACCATTAGGCCACAACTGCCCCAAATGTAGTAATTATGTAGTTAAGTATTAACACACTGGTAGTTAATGATTAACAGAACATATAGTAAAGGCATATTAGCCATGATGCAGTAATTAAGTTTTAACAAACCAGTAATTATTAATTAATTAATTAATTAATTAATTAATAATTAAAGGGATAGTTCACCCTAAAATGAAAATTAAGTCATCATTGGTGTTGTTCTAATGCTGTATGCCCTTCTTTCATTAAATTTTAGTATGTTTTTTTTTTTTTTTTTTTTTTTTACCAAACCCTATTGTATACCATCAGAACACTTGGAATATATGACACATGTTGCATGGGACCATTCTGTGATATTTTTGCGTCTTTTTTTAAAAGCTTGTCACTGGTCCCTATTCACTTCCATTATATGGACAAGTGCGAGTGGGACATTTAAAAAAAAAAAAATCCTTTTGTGGTCCAAAACAGAAAGAAAGGGAATACGGCATTAGAACAACATGATTAGAACCAAAATGATTACTTAATTTTCATTTTATGGTGAACTATTCCTTTAACTGAACATATATTAAGGGAATATTATTTACAACACTGTAAAACATTTTCAGCTGTTAAACTTAGTAAAGAAAGTTCACTTGCTGTCTTAAAAATGTGAGTTAACTCAACTAAACATAAGTTAACTCAACTTGAAGATAATCTTTGTTTCAACTCACAAATAGACAAGACAATGCATTATTTTAAGTTTAAATTTTAACTTAAAGTAATGCGTTGTCTTGACTATTTTTGAGTTGAAACAAAGCTTATTTTCAAGTTGATTATCACATTTTTAAGGCGGCAGATGAACTTACATTTCTAAGTTTAACCAGCTGAAAATGTTTTACAGTGAACTTATCAAACATTTGAAGGATAAATAAGCAGAAATAAGCCAATAATTACTGGTTAACTGAATGTACAGTAGATGCATTAAGGTTACACTTTATTTATAGTCCACTTTAGACATTCTACTAACTATAAGTAACTTTGGCACTACATGTCACCTAACTCTAAGAGTACTGGTAGAGTATTAGTAGACTGTTAGGTTATGTTAGGTTTAGGGTTAGCAGAATAAGTTGATATGCACTTGTAAAGTTAGTTATTGTCAGTAGAATGTCTGTTGGGGGTCCACCAAATAAAGTGTTAGCAAGATATTAAGCAGACAGTCTACTAATACTCTAATGAGAGTTAGTTGACATGGAGTTACTGATAGCAGAATGTCTAAAGTGGACTATCGAAAATGTCACCCCTTTTAGCCATTATTTACAACTTATTTACAACTTTTTCCTTACCATCTTTTAAGTAAACTGAACAATATGAATCATTGTTTAATTAGTGTTAGTTTTACAGTTTTCAGTAATAAATTGCTAAAATTGTTTAATAAATACAATTGACCCCCTGTTCTAAAGTGAAAATCATATCCACATTAATTATTGATTTGTATGACACTTAATGAGTGATGTTATTCACCAGAATAAGCCAGTAATTATGGCTAAGTTCCCAGTAATACAGTAATTTGTGGTGTGTTCATGCTTGCATAAATAATGCCTAATATTCCTTTATGTTCAGTTAATCATTAACTACTGGTGTGTTAATGCTTTACTACCGCATGATTATGGACCCTTAAAATAAAGTGTTACCAAATTTTGATCCATTATTGCACAGGTAACTTGCATAAAAATATTATTCTCCAGGTTTTCCTTTTTAATTTTAATAATGACATCTATTTTATATAAGAAAACTGAATCAAACAATTTTTACTGCAACATTGTTTTCATAATGCATGAAAAAAGGGTTAAGAGGAGTTATTCTGCACCAGAATGAATTCCCCTGAAGGTGGCATGGAAATGACCATTACATGACAATTTCTTGCTCTGAGTGGGTTCTTGAATTTGTTCCCCATGTTTTCTCAGAAGATTTGTGGTGCCTTGTTATACTCCCTCCATAAGAGTTATCCTCCTTGGGATAAGAATGTGGTATATTTCCTTTCCCATTTCCTTTGTTGTGTTTGGATAGGTCTGCTATTCTGTGAAAATGTGCTGCATTATGGTGTGTAGTCTGGATGTCGTTACTTCAGTAGTTGTTTCCGAGTGCTCTGTAAGATTTGTTGACCCTGTTGGCTCTTGCAGTGGTTCCCAGACATAGACTGTCAGGGCTGAGCCCATGTATCTCCATTTGTGGTTGATTTGATATTCCACACAACATTAACCAAAACCATAACTCACATTTAAGAATATGTGCATGCCTATGTATTATATAACAAAATATCAAACATTTATTTTTTTTAAAGATAGCATATTATTTCCACAGTGTCTGAAATAATATCTGCACTTATGCGCATGTAAATGTTGAATACTATATATAGTTGTGCTATATGTGCATGTGTGTATATGTGTATGTGTAAACATGTACAGATGAAGTGGAAATAAATTGAATTGAATTAAATTGAATTGAATATATGTTTCTCAAGTAAATCATTTCAATAATAATTTAATAAATTAGTTAAAAAAAATTAATTAGTTTGATAAAACAATACATGCAGAGATTTACATAATACCAGGGGTGTCCAAAGTCAGTCGGGTCACTGTTCAGCTTCAACTTGCCTCAAAACACCTGGAAGTTTCTAGTATGCCTAGTCAGATCATTTATTAGCTGGTGGTGAGTTTAATTAGGGTTAGAGCTAAACTTTGCAGGACAATGGCCTTCCAGGAGCAGGATTGGACACTCCTGCAATGAAGACAGAAAGTAATATGAGTTGCTATTTGTCAAGGTTGCTGGAACATGTACAGCTGATGTGATGAACTTCACCTGTGGTACTGTAACTCTGCTAGGACACCTGTGTGAACCATTAAAATCACATTGATTAAATGTCATTTGCAAAAATGGTTCTGAGAAAAGATCTAGTGTTATTTGTTGGCACCTATTCTGATATATATATAAATGTAATTGCATTTTAAATATATATATATATATATATATAATATTTAAAATGCAATTACATTTAGCCTAGACATTTTAAAGTCTGACTATGTCTGACTATAAGCTTTTGATAAAAACAACAAAATGTTATTGATATACGAGTGCAAAATTCAATCTTTCATTTACTTTACCAAAATATCTTTTTGATTAACCTATAAACCAATTTTAAATATTTATATTTTAGAGCTGTCGGGACGGATTTCGCGGGAAATACATATAGGCTACATACATTATTCTGTTGTTATTAAAAGTCCGTCATCACAACGAAAAAAAAAAAAAACATAATTCAAATAAGTAAACATCCGGGGAATTCACTAATAATTGCGTGGATTATTTCGTATTTGCATGCACATGAGTAATTCTTAAGAAAAATTTAAACCGTCTGTATGCTCATGAATTTGTTCTTGTGTTAGTGAATCTAAGGCCAGGGCTAGTTGCTCAAAAAGTTTAATCTGGATCAGAATGATCTGGATTTGGAAATCCCATGTTTTGCTATCCAGGATCAGGTAATCCATCTTACTTTTGTGCTGGTTTTTCAAAGCAAGATTGATCCAGATAGACCAACACACTTTTTCAGATGACCAAATCTGGATTACTAGTGCTCTACGGAGCCCCTAAAGGGACATGGTGATAGAAGGAATATGAGATGGAAAAAAACAAACAAAAAAACATTTAAATTCTTTTGCGTTCTCTCAGAAAAGTTCTGTGTAGCGTTCACCTGAGAAACTTTGTGTTCGCTCACAAAGAACATTTGACAGGTTCATCTCTTATGATTGTGCCGATGTAGTTTACAAACAATGATTAAAAAACACTTTGAATTAAATAATATTTTTGTTTGATATTTACAGCTGTTTGGAGATTATTTAAGACTATTTAAGATTAAATTAAATTGTATTATTTTTAAATGTATAATAATATAATATAATATAATATAATATAATATAATATAATATAATATAATATTTTTGGTGAGTCATGATTTGTTCGTGAAAACTGTCGTACGCAGATTTCACGCACAAATTTGTGCGTACGCATGTTGCAGTTTTATTTTTTAACCGCTAGAGGGCCTAGTGTACCTAAAACAGGAATCTACCTGAACTCTGGCAGATCTAGTGTGAGCGCGAGACCTCTAGCGGAGAATTTTAGTTCTTCAGCTTTTAGTTCTTCAGCCCTGTGTATGTGTGTGTGTGTCTGTGAACTCACGCGCCTCCCGCCGCAGAGAGGAAGATGTTTCTTGTTACTTTGTTACAGTTTAATGTTTCATGAAAGCCTAATGCGTCGTAAACTGTAAGTTCACATGATTTATGACCCTCTTAAGATGCTGCTGCAATTATCTATCTTATACTGAGCGCATTGTTTACCCCACAAAAGCCACACTCTTACCAGATTATCATAAAAAGTGTTGAATTAATTTAAATAATATTTTGATTTAAATATTATAGAAGTAAATAGGCCTACAGAAGTAAAGTTTTTTAAAAAAAAAAATCTCACTCCAACGCCAGACTAAATCGTGACTAGTTTCCCCACAATATTACGAATTTATTTTTAATGCACTGATTAATTGTGTCGATGGGATGTGGATGCGGATGGGAGGAGAAAACTCTGGACTTACATGTGAGAAAGAGACAGAGAGAGCGAGAGAGAGAGAGGAGGTGAATTTTTCGCTCTGTTCAAAGCTATATCAGTGGACACGCGCACTTGCACAGATTGCAGTTGCGTCTCATTTATGAAGAGACTCTAGTCTTAACCACAAACATCAGAAGAATTCATCTGGAAAAACTGCACTCAAGACCACGATTGCTCAATAATGCTGCTCGCTTATTTGTAAAACTTAAGCGGACACGTATGAGGATCAGAGCGATTTCAGGCGTTGAGTCTATGAAGGAACTATGACGCTGAATGTATTATTTCAAAGCCCATGTAAAGAGTGAATAATCTATCCGCACTACTTCATCCAGGACGCCCTTCATCCAGCATGTTCACGGTGACTGTAGTATTTCTGCTCGTGGTGAGTACACAGTCTCCAACTCCAACTTTTCTTGCTCTTTTCACACTTGGGAAAGTGGAATATCCTTGATATAGCAAACTATGGGTGAATTAAAAATAAGTCTAAAGGCGTAAAGAAATTTTAATATGATTTTTGTGCATTCTGATTGTGTAGTTTGAGTTTATTGAAATGATCTGTTTTTAAATTAATTTTCTGACTGATAATGATTGATTCTTTTATAACAAAAGGCATCTCAGTGGCAAAAAGTGTTTTAATTTACCTGAATTCACCATATATAACAGTGCACTGTAATGCTTTCATAATAACTTATATTACACTTTATAATCAGATGCATATTCACATGAATAATTAAAATAAAACATAATTCTTATCTATTCATGCATCTTTTAAGAGTTTAATGCATTACAACATGATCAGTGTCATGTTTTATAATGCATTCAAACCTTTAAATGTTTAACAATGTAGACATGTGCTGTATAATTGTTTATGAAAACATTTAATACATTATGAAGTGTATAATAAGGCATTAAGAGCATCTGTATTATATAATGCATCATACAATGAGGCTTCAAACTGTTACCTCTTTATTATACAGTATGATGAATAACTCAGATTACCTTGTTACACCCACTTTGACAGACAGCACATTGTGTTCTTGCACTTGTCTCACTAGCTGAAATGTAGTTATTTATCAGGCTAATTGTTATTTAGTTTGTGTGGGTGGGTTGAATGCGGGGTGTATGTGTGTGCTATTGAAGCAAAAGCAGTGACAATAATGACAGATAAGTCATCAAGTATACCACATAACTACGGGCACATTTGTGAGCCTAACTGCTTAATGTTAATGCTCTATGTTTGTACCAATTTCCTGTGTTGTGGTCACATGTCTTGTCTTGTTTCAAAACTGAGGCTGGAGCTACACCCATCTGAACAGCATGATGGGCGTGTGGGCAACAACTACAGTATGTTGCAGACTCGCAGGCAAGAGGATGTCAGCGCGTGTCCTTCATATTAGTGTCATTTTTCTGGTAGCTGGATTACTGTACATTTTTCAAGTATACAAACACTTATCAATGTAAAACCAAACAGTGAAATTAATTAAATGAGTTCGTTTCACTCAAATAATAATTCAAGTTCATTGTACTTATTAGAAAAAAGTTGCGTAAACTCAAAATTTGATTCTAGTAAGCTGAACTTAATATGATTGAGTTGCAGCAGATTTCTAATTCACAGCATGATTTGCTTCAGATTGTAGAAGGAAAACAAATGTTGAAATTAAGTGTTATTTTGTGTTTTTGCACAAGATTAACATAGGGAGACATAAGTTAGTGTTTAAAGTTATGTTATGTTGGGATTTACAGGCGGTTCTGCTGTTATGGCTCATTTCCACTGAGTGGTACGGTACGCAATTTTTGCCGTTTCCATTGTCAGAAGTTGTGAATGGTACCCTAATTTCCGAACCATACTACTTTTTTTGGGACCCTTCTATTGGGGTACCTAGCACAATAGTACCAATAGCTACACTCTCTCCAGAACGTTGAATGGTTGACAGAGAATCGTCACTTGCGTGTGCTACAAGGGGAATGACAACACAATACCGTTGCGACACAATGTGTATTTTTCGGCTGTTTTTCCTTGCAGCCTTCAGCCTTTGCTCAAACAAAGCTGCTGTATGTCCTCCACTGTTGTCACTTTCTTCTTCACGCGAGAATGGTGTTGATCGCTACTTTCTGGCATGCACCACGCCTATCAAGTAAGGGTACTGTTGTCGGTGGAAACGCAAGCCGGATCAGAGTTTACAGTCCCGAGTCATACTGTACTGTACTGAACTGAACCGTACTGCTCGGTGGAAACGCGGTGGAAAAGCCAGTAGTTTTGAAGGGTTACCATTGTGGTGAAGAGTAGAGCTTGTGGTTAGGTTGAGGATAGGCTCCAAAAAAGACCACATATACTGTATGATTATATACATGCAAGTATATATTGCAAGTATATACCTTTGATAGTTATAATAGCATGTTTTATTTGCTATCTAATATTTAACAAAGATCTGAATGTGATGTTTATGTAAATTAACTGTATGTAATTAACATTATGATGAGTGCGGCGATGCTGAGAACTGTGGGAGTGAAAGGAATCCGGTGATGTGATTGTTAATGAGAGATGCCAGTGCACCACACTGGCCTTGCTCCGCTTCCACGGCTCTCGGCCCCGCCCCACTTGTCACAAGACTTTTAAGTTCTATTAACTTAAAAAAAATGAGTTAATTTGCTTAAATGTTTTGAGGTAATACATTTTCTCATTTTCTCAAGTATTCTGAAATTGTTGAGTTTTACAGTGTAGGCAGTATACTATTTTTTCTGGATGTTTTTGGTACTTGCTTAGAAAAAAGGTACCAAGTACATGTAGACATGTTCCATTTTCAGAGAAAACAAATGAAAATCTCCTTGTTCACTTGGCACACTCACCAGATCTCAAGACCCACAGAGAGTGTTTTTTGTGTCAGAAACTCAACATATATTGCAAGTTGTATAGCCTATGACATGAAACATCTATTTGTTTTTCTGTTTGTCTTAGCACAGATTTAGCAGTTAATGAAGAAAATGTGAGTGGTTCTTTTCCCGTGCAAACTTTACATCTACAGTGCAAAGGTTGCTATAAAGTGGTTGCTTACTAGCCCAACTCTCTATGAGATTCTCGTCCCAAGATATGACTCAGGTCCCACCTTCAAAAATAAGTATGTGATGATTTTTTTTTTTTTTTTGCTCTAACTGGCAAAAATCAAGAAAGTTTAACCTGGTGGCGCTAGAGGTTTGAGAAACTGACCCCAAATGTGGTTTGATGACATTTTAGAGCTTGCCCTGTATCATTATGCCAATTGCCAACTTTTTATGATACAATTCTAGAGGCTTTACATGCTGAGGATGTGGAAAAATAAGAAAATTAACAGATATCATAGGTGCCTTTGCACTTGAATATTCTCCAATAGACTCAAGGCTTCTGGAAAACAGAAAATAATATAGCTTTAAAGTACAAACTAAAGCAAGCGAGAGAGAGAGAGCATGAAAGAGCTCCATTAGCTCCAGTATGCTCATTAGTTAGAGTCAGCTTTGCCAGAACAGTAGACGACTTTAAAATGTTGACAAGTGCCAACAGGCTATGAGGGTTAAGAGTTAAGTGCATTCAAGCATACAAACAGCAGCTCTCAAACATCCCGTGTGACAGAATGGGAGGGAGGAACATTCTGCAGAACTGACTAATTAAGCTGCATGATATGCAAATCACATTTTTTTGCCAATCATTGTTTGGTTATTCAGTATGTACCGTATCTGTCATGACAACTTTATAAAATGGTGTTAGTTTGGAAGGAGGTTCTCAGTATAATAAAGAAATGCTTTGGCATACTTGTCATTTGAATATAGGCTATATATTTCTGAATTATACATATAGCCCCTTTAAGATATTATAAACATCAACATCATGGTTTTCTGTGGAACTTTGAAACAATGTGTATTGTGAAAAGCACTATACAAATAAATCTGACTAAAAACCACTCAGAACACCTTAGAAATGACATAAGAGCATGCTTTGAATATGCTTGTATCGTGGTGGTGAATTTCTATTCACGTTTTCTATAGAAAATGTAAAAAAATTTGTTAAAGTTCACTGGAATTCGACAATTTCACAATTATGAAGATTTGACACCAATGATTTGACAATCACCAGCCAAATGTTGGTAAATGCATTTAATTAGAACCATTCTTAGGTGTATGAGTAATGAAAAAAAGCATGTCCAGAAATGTTAAGCTACTGATTTTTATCTGCTTAAACAAAACTGCACTAGTTACAGCAGCTTGGCCTGTCAGGTTGAATGTGACTGCAAACAGGTTCTATGACACGTGTCGTTGTTTGTGACCCTTCACACATTTCTAAAAACCTGGTAATCAATCAACCTGATAATTGCACACAAATTCTGTGCAGCCAAATCTCTAGAGTTACCCATTTGAGTCATGTGCTGCTGAAAATTTGGGGGTTGTTGAACTTTACCTGAGTTGGAATGCTCCTGTAGGGGTGTGTTTGTGTTTTTATGTGTGTGGAGGAGGTAACCCATGCCAGGGGGTAATGTGAGGGACAGGTAGAAACGAAGAGAATGTTAATTTGTGCTTTCCCAACCTCCTCTTCTTCTCACTCAACTCTGTCTCTTCTCCAGCTGACTCACAAACGCCTTGAGGGAATCATCTAATCTCTCTTTCTTTCATTCTATATCTGTCTTTCTTCTCACTCTTTTAAACGTCATTCCACACACCTGTGTTAAACGTGGTTACTCTGACGGCCAATGCACATCACACAGTCAGCCAATCAAATCTTGGCATTCATGTTAAACCCTCAGACATCAACCATTCAACAGCTGCTTCAAGTATGAGGCTTATGCTGCCTTCAAGTTATGTTGGAAATATCATATTTATGTGATGCACATATGACTGGCATGGCAATGTCAGATTTACAAGTGGGAAACTACCATTTTGAGAATAATACGAGAATAATAAAATACATAAAGCATTCCGGAATTCTGTGTACATAAAACATTTTTTACATAACCATTAATTTTTTCACAGCTAAAATAAAACACACATCATATTGTAAAAGTACAAATTTAGAGATTTCCAAGAATGACTTACAGGCATCATAAATTATTTGCTGTTTTATCTTGTGAACATAAATAAAAACCTTTAGACAGAAGACATGCTTTGAAAGACAGAATGCCCTGTTCAGCTGCCATGCTAAGGCTGTACCTGTCAATCATTCGGTTAGATAGATGTTCAAAAGAAAGGCTGTTGTCGGAGAATTGAATTAAAGGATTAGTTCACTTCAGAATTGAAATTTGCGGATAATTTACCCACCCCCATGTCATCCAAGATGTTTATGTCTTTCTTTCTTCAGTCGAAAAGAAATTAGGGTTTTTGAGGAAAACATTCCAGGATTTTTCTCCATATAGCGGACTTCAATGGCTACCAATGGGTTGAAGGTCCAAATTGCAGTTTAAATGCAGCTTCAAAGGGCTCTAAGCGATCCCAGCCAAGGAATAAGGGTCTTCTCTAGCGAAACGATCTGTAATTTTCTTAAAAAAAAAGAAAAAGAAAGATTATATACTTTTTAACCACAAATGCTCATCTTGCACTGCTCTGTGATGTGCCGCGAATTACGTAATCACGTTGGAAAGGTCACACGTGACGTAGGCGGAAGTACCGAGCGAGTATTTACAAAGCGAACGTGCAAAGACTAAGTCAAACGGCCTTTACAAAAAAAAGGTAAAACAACGATGTCGGACGGTACTTCCGCCTACGTCATGTATGACCTTTTCAACGTGAATACGTAATGCGCGGCGCATGGCAGAGCAGTGCAAGATGAGCATTTGTGGCTAAAAATTATATACATTTTTTTTTTTTTTTTTAGAAAATGGCCAATTGTTTCACTAGATAAGACACTTATTTCTCAGCTGGGATCGCTTAGAGCCCTTTGAAGCTGCACTGAAACTGCAATTTGGACCTTCAACCCATTGGTAGCTGTTGAAGTCCACTATATGGAGAAAAATCCTGGAATGTTTTCCTCAAAAACCTTAATTTCTTTTCGACTGAAGAAAGAAAGACATAAACATCTTGGATGACATGGGAGTGAGTAAATTATCAGGAAATTTCAATTCTGAAGTGAACTAATCCTTTAAGGTTAAATGTACTGTGATTATTTACTGGTAAAATGGCTGGTAAAATGCATGTATTCCCTTTTGAAACTCTCTGATTTCTCCAAAGCAATGCTGTTGATAGGCATCATCAGACATTATTAAGACTAAATAATGCAACAAGTCTTGCTCCATTGTTAGACAAATAGTATTTTTGGCTCTAAGTTTGTGTGGGAAGTTGTTGGCTTCTGGGATTGCATCCCCTGGAGATAGACACTCTAAATACATAGGAGTGGGAAAGCTCTGTCCGGTTCATGTCTGTAACTACATCTGCAGGCTTTTTCATAATGTTTCCCTAAGTATAATTTAATTGCTTTATTTCTCTCAAGTTCTATAGCAGTAATATTAGCTCTCAATGCTGAAGCTACACTAATTTCTATCAATTTGTACACAGTAGTTTTAAAGGGGACCTATTATGCAAAATTCACTTTTATAAGTTGTTTGAACACAAATGTGTGTCCACAGTGTGTGTAAACAACCAGCCTATAATGGTAAAAATCCACCCACTCCTTTTTTTATAATCCCCATAAATCATAAACAGTCTCACCAAATGCACGCTTACGTAAGAGTAGGGAAGCCCCGCCCATGACTGGAGGCGGTCTGCCCTGTTAGCATAGATACCACCCTGAGAGAGTCCGCCATTTCTGTTTACTCGCTGTAATTTCTGTTATTGGATGTACCAATGAACATAAGAGTCTCCATAGACTCTATGCATCTGAGCCACTAAGGACACTGTGGTTGAATTTCAATTTTGAAGGAAATGTGCCGAAGAAAGTCTGTAAAGTGTTGTATATTTGTGCAAATCATTTTACGCCACGTCATTTCGGCTGCGTGAGATTCTCCAGCTTTGTTGTTAAAGCTCCGCCCTCTTCTGGAAAGCAGGCCAGGAGCAGCAGCTCATTTGCATTTAAAGGGACACACACAAAAACGGCGTGTTTTTGCTCACACCCAAATAGGCATAAATTTAAATTTAAATTTGACAAGCTATAATAAATTATCTGTGGGGTATTTTGAGCTGAAACTTCACAGACACATGCTGAGGAAACCAGAGAATGCATTTATCTGATGAAATTCGCACAAAATATCGATACTAAAGTCGCATTGAGATCTTTTCTTGCATTTTGTGACGTACATCCGAGTACAATTTTTTGAAAATTTAACATATATAGATGAATCATTTATTATAAGATCTATAAGATACATTTAGAAAATAGATAGGGTGAATTTTAATTTCATGTCGACTTTAATCTTACCCTCTTTCTCTTTATAGGGGAATGTCTTGTCTACACAGGACTCGTGTCCTTCAGGGGCGTACACAGCCAGTGGAGAGTGTTGCAAACAATGCCAACCCGGGGAGGGGATGGTGAAGCCCTGCGGAGCGACACAGACAGTGTGTGACCCATGTCTTGACAGTGAGTATCCACAGAGATGTTGGCCACAGTGTTGCTAAAATGAAGCAGCTGCCTTATTTAAAATGCCATTTCCTGTGCTGAACTCTCACTTGAGGGGAGTCAGAGGGCTTTTGAGCTGTGAATGGTAATTAGTAGTTAAAGGGGAAATGCTTTTAGGAAATGAGACTTGACAAAACATTGTCTGGAGTGCTTAGAGACCAATCTGGGTGTTTTCAGCCACTCACGGTTCTGAGTGATATTAATTAAGGCAAAATCCAGTGGTACATTGCATTTGCTGCACTGGCAGGGTCACAGAACAGAGTGTTTGTACCAAGGTTTGGGAGGTTTTTTTATTTACATAGGCTGGTCCTGAGCCAAGTCCTGGTCCAGAGCCTGCCAGAATCCCACCAATTCCAAAATGATCTCCCACACGTCTGCTTGCATGACCCAGCTGAACAAGACAAGATAGGAGGAAAGAGATGAATGGAACGAGTAGCCAGAAATGTGACCAAAAATAGTCATTCTTTAGTGTGTATTTTTGTAGAGATTCCTTCTTAAATTAAAAATAAATAAATAAAAATATATTTAAATGTATATTAAAATATATTTAAAAAATATATTAAAATATATTTTACTTTAAATGTAATATTGAATAACACACTAGTTAAATTTATAATCAAATATGGTAACACTTTAATTTGGGGTCCAATTCTAGTTGCTTATTAGCATGCATATTACTAGGATATTGGCTGTTTATTAGTACTTATAAAGCACATATTTATGCCTTATTCTGTATGACCATATTCTACATCCCTTAATCCTACCCAATACCTAAACTTAACAACTACCCAACTATTAATAAGCAGTAATTAGGAGTTTATTGAGGCAAAAGTCATAGTTAATAGTGACAACTGGGACCTAATCTAAAGTGTGACCTCAAATACTTTACATGTACTTTAAGGTAAAACTTTTAATTTTACATTATTACAAAGTGAACTTTTTAAATGTGTTTACTGAAAGTGTTTATGCTGATAACATATTTTGTAAATGTTGAAAATGTATTAAATTTGAAAAAAAAAAAAAAAGCTCTCAGACATTCTGAATGTTTCTATTAAAGTGCTTTTGGAGAAATAATAGCAGACACAAATGAGACAATTGTTGACCTACATTAACACTATAGAGCTTTAAAATTTATATGGATAGCATAAGAAGATGAGAATGAGAACATTTTGAGAAATTAAGATCCCTTCTGAAACTCTAGAGACACATGATTGAGATTACTGGGGTCTTCTTTTTCGAAGAAGTTGGAGACTTTAGCAAAATCTCTATTTGCTGTCTATTTAACCTCACTGATGTCTAGGAGATGTTAAAGATATTTCATTTGTGATTTCTTTCCTATGGGATATTACAACCCGATCTCACGGCAATTTGCGTATTACGTTATGTTACGTATTTTACAAGGTGGCTAATTCGTACGAATTTGCATGTTTTTTGCTAAATCGTACTTATTATACGAGTATTATACGAGTTGCATTTGTATGAATTCATACGAAAGACCTACCCCTAACCCCACCCCTAAACCTACCCATCACTGGGGTTTAGACAAATCGTATGAATTCGTACGAGATTGCATAAATGTTTTGTTCGACATATTATCATATTGACAGATTACTGAACCTACACTTGAGTTCGGTGCATACTTTTTTTTGTTAATATTTAGTAGCCTTGGGTGAAGGTCAGGGAAAGGCATGTCCATGAAGACCCCTCGACATAAGACCCACCAACCTCCTGTCATTCACTACAACCCTGAACATTCTTCCTTCAGTAATTTCCATCTATTTGTCAGGCCTTCCCTAAGGGCCTGTGCTGGGATCTGCGATCCTCATCCATCAACTTTAACTATTACATGCTGAAAACTCCAAACGGTTCTTTTCACTGCCTCATAAGTCACCTAATGCTACTTGACAGCATTTCAGCAGTAATGTGTTGACATGTAAAAGTAGCATTTGGGATGGTGCTGGAATGAAAACAGATGTTTAAGAAATGATCATTTAAGTTAACCGGCTCATTTTAATTCCTAACACATAAGTACTGTGTAATGTGAAAGTACCAGGTGTGTTTATTCACCAATCACGTCTCCATTTGACCTTCTCAGAAAAAAAATGTTCAGTATTGAGCATCCTGCCCAGCGCAACACAGCAACAATGGACTCAACCAATGGTGTGAGTTTGGCTCGTTGCACTACATCGCAATAACAATATATTTATAGGTGTTTTTTTAAACGGTTTAGGCCCCACCCAGTTACCTTCCACTTAAAATTACTGACTGTAGCCCGCAGGGAGATTTTGAAGTTTACCTTCATCTGCCTTGTTTACTTGAAGTTGTCACTACATTCTCCCATTACTGGACTGTAGAAGAATTCATAAGACTCTTTAGCTTCAGTATTTAGCAGACTTGTGTTCTTTATTCAGTGCTTAATGCTGGTACTCTGAAACAGCCTCATAGCTTAGTTTAGTAAGATAAAGACATTTATGATTGAAGTATAGTTTGGATTCTCTTGTAAAAAGATGTGTGCTTAATTGTATTGAATGTACACTTGTAGAATTCTTAAAGTCCCCCTGCAGTCAATAATTTTATTTTTAAAACTTATCTTTGATAATCACAATGACATATTTAAACGCTTTTTTCCTGTGAAAATAATTTCTTCATGCCTAAAATAGCTTGCCCCACAGCCATCTTTAGATTTTTGAACTTCCATGTTTGTAGTAGCTCTGTATAGTTCTATGGTATTGCTGTCGAAGATGTTCAAAGCGGATGTCATCACAAATGTCAGTAGACTGGGATGATTTTAAAACCTTCATGCTGTGGATATACAAACCGGAAGACGGAACACAACGAGTGCAGCACCGAGAAGGGGCAGGGCTACAAAAGGTCTATAGAGAATGTGAAGCTGATGTCTCGGCATGTTGAGTTCTGGGTAACTGTCTTGTTTATACGCCATTTTAGGAGGATCGCGCTGCCTTTCTGCTAGTGAGTTTAAGGCAGTGTTTGATTTTCTGTCGTGATTGTGAGAAATGTCACCATTGTAGGTCATTCATGCTGTATCGAGAATTTTCATAGTAACTCACATCATCGCTCAGGAAGAAAACTGGACAATGTAATACATTTTTGTTTTCTTTTCACCTTTTCTATGTGCAAGGTGATGGTACACGAGGGAACTTTTTGATGTTG
The DNA here is from genome assembly GCF_019924925.1 of Ctenopharyngodon idella. NCBI lineage: Eukaryota > Metazoa > Chordata > Actinopteri > Cypriniformes > Xenocyprididae > Ctenopharyngodon > Ctenopharyngodon idella. Next base: position 7,268,822 of record NC_067231.1, read on the forward strand.
CCGGGCAGTGTTGTCGAGCAATGTTCCTTGGGCACTTTCCCATTGAGAATCAGCAACAAATTTCTATCTGGATACTTTAGATCGGTCGTGGGCAATTTTTTGAGATCCTTGAATCAGAATGCTAGCAGCCGATCACGTGGCCGGCTTGGAGATTTTGGAAAAAATTCAAACAAGATGGCGGCCTCTCAGCGGCAGGCGAGCGAAGAAAAGGAGCGTGAGCTTATATAGCGTGAGTGTGAAATATATTTTTACGCTGGTAAGTTGTAATGTGTCAACCCAAAACAGGGAATTTACCTCATTTAATGTTTAAAATACCAACAGGTGTCCAATTTAATGTACGTGGGCTGTAATTGATCTATTGAATGTTTTCAGTTAAATACTAAAAAGACGCATTCTGTTTAACGTCTGCAGTGGTGTAGGCCCTAGGGTGTATGGTATGTGAAAGTAGCTTTTGAGGCGATCAACCCAGGTTCGAATCCGCCTTGTGCCAAACTCGCTCTTCTTCCTTTTCTCATCACAAATCAGATTGGAAAGGCATTTCTATTTAATAAAAATGAAGAAAATATTTGAAAAGTTGAAATAAAATGCCTAACAAGTGTTTATAATAAAGTATTTATTGGGTTGGCAATAGATTTGCTCCTCTCTGCTAAGTTGCTGCCAACTGTCCATTGCCCTAATTAGTTGCCCTGTGTCTCACCAGCAACATTGCTCAAAAATTTGCCTCGTGTATCATCACCTTAAAGGTAGTGTTTTTACGCTCTGGAGAACGCCAGATGTTTCTGTTTACCAAGTGTTTTTGCAGCAATGAGCAATGTAGCCAATCACAGACATGTCTGCTGATGTCTTGAACGCAGTGGCCAATCGGGGGTGTTTAATTTAGTCAGAGTCCACTCACCGCTTAAAACGCTATAGTTTTTGTTCAGCGCTGAGTTCTGCACCCTCACGAATCCTCTCAATAACAAAGTGTAGACACAAAATAAATGAGAGATTCATTGTACAGTGTAGACAATTTTATTTATTATAACAGAACTTTCTGAGCTCGCAAACTGAGATGAGTGATTGTAAAGGGAGCGTTCTTTGCGCGCTTTCTAGGCTATATATAATCCGTTCAGAATTTGAATGAAAGTCGACACTTAACGGTTATTAACGGACATGCTGCTGCTGTACAAGCATACATGAATCACCCCCGCAGCGTATCTACAGTTGGAGGGTTTCTGAAAGCGATCTGCAAACTGCTACAGTAAACAATAGCCAAGAATTTGAATGTTGAGCAGCAAGCTTATTGGCTGTCAATACAGCAGGAACCATTCAACCCTATAGAGAATGATGTAATTGCAAGATTGGGTTGAGGACATGTGAGCCTGCACCATCTAGAGTTTCATGACTGAACTTTTTATTGATATGATTAGCCTTTGGCTTGACTATGTTATCAAAAATCTAATAATGTGTTGCTAATGTTACACAAAACACGTTCCCATTCGCCATCTCAGAGTCGCACAGCTGCCTTCTAAAAATCAGCATCCCTAAAAATAATAATAGGAAAAGCCCCGCCCCACGTGTTGACGGGATTGGTTACATTTTCATGACTGTAAAAATTAGGGGCCGGTTTCAAACCATGTTTTTATGTCTAATCTTTTTTATTGGCTTTTTGTTAGTATAACATTAATTCTAACTTACACTGAAATGATCAGCAAACAACAAAATGTCCTTGCAATAAACACACTGAGCCCCAAACTCTTACCACCCCCACACAACAGAGGGGAAAAGGAAAAATAAATAAATAAACAAACACGGATGTACAAATTATACTCCCACAAATAACATTCGGTGATGTTCTGAAAGAGACATTCAGTGGTAAATAAGGATCCCAGGTGTTACTGAAGGTTTTAAGGGACCTCAGAGCATGAACCTTAATTCCTCTAATTTAATGTAGAAAAATATGTCTTGTATCCATCTATTGTGAGTAGGGGAAGTAGCACACCTCCATTTAAGGAGAATATTCCTTCTGGCTTATAGAGTAGTAAAAGCGACCACTTGAGTAACGGGGCTAGAGGAACCAGTGTATTGTTGGATACCAAAAAAAAGAGACGTTAATGGATTGAGGCTGAGTTCTGCATTAAGCACTTTCCATAGTGTGTCAAATACATTGGACAAAAAGGTTAACAATCAAGGGCATGACCAGAACATGATCTGCTGGTGCTTGTCTACACCAATTACAAGTATCATTCTTGTCTGGAAGAAAATTAGATAATTGGGCACTTGTCAGGTGAGCTCTATAAAGTACCTTGCATTAGCCGCTTTTCCACTGTCAGGCCAGTGCGAGCCAGGGCTAATAAAATGCTGATATCAGACTGTATCAGCTGTACAAATTGATGAAGAGTGTACTTGATTTAAGATATATGCCCATTGGTCATCTGAAATTAGAGTAAAAAGGTCTTGTTCCCTGGCCTCCTTCAAACGCTTTGACAAATCAGGAATCAAAGTATTTCAAACTGCGTTTTTGAGACTATCTTTAGTACACTGCGGTTTTAAGGAGAAAATGCTCAGCAATGGTGTTAACTGATGAATTGTTTACAAATGGTTTGGCTTAAAGCATATTTAAATCACCATGTAGACATATAAACAACGTTAAAAACTTTTCACCACAGGGGGCCTTTAAAAAGTATATTTAAAAAAAAATGGCAGAAAATATATTGCTGAAATCTAGTGTACTTAAAGATAGCACACTTTCATGACTGTTTCATAACACACTTGAGTATACTTTTAAGGTGCACTTTGTAACAATGTCAAATTAAGTTTTACCTTATGTTTTAATAATCTTTTTCATGCTTTAGAGAAGTACACTTGTTTTGATGTGTTGACTAACATACTAAAGCACATGTTAAGTACTTGATTATTTAACTGTAGTATGTTATTCAATAATATATTAAAAGTTAATATATTTAAAATGTACTAAATTGCATCTTGATCATTATAAATGTGTAATTATAAATATATTTAAATACATGACATGACAAATTTCAATAGAAATTACATTAAAGTACTTACAGTACAGTTTAACCATATTTCAAAGAAAACAGAATTATGAAATTAGATAAACTTAAGTGAATTAAAAAAACAAATCACTATACATTCACCTAGTTGCATTTAATATAAACATTCAGTGTGCACTTAAGTATTTAAAATATCTTATTTTCATAATAAGTATAAAAGTCAGATTGGTATAGGTGCAATATTAAAATTGTAGATGGAAGCTAACTATGATATTTAGTCAGAATACACATTAAATGTTAAACTATGACTTTGCTTGTACCACATCTGATTAACAGACCAGACTTACTGTCTTGCAATGAATGAAGCTATTGTTTCTATTCACTGAAAGTTCTGAACTGTAAATGGCAATTTGATGCATTAACAAATCCATTTTGGGAAACTGCAAAAAATCCAAAAGAAGCTGCATGCATAATACTATAATAGGTTATAGTAATAATCGGCATTTTTAAATGAAGAATAGATGTCATACCCAATATATTCACCCAATATATCAGATAATATTTGTCCATTTTCAGATTAGTGGCATTGGTCGATAACTCTGCACAATTTACAATTTGAAGTTTTCATTGTATCTGGTGTCAGTTCCAAAAACCACCAACTTTGTTCAAGCAAATTTCACATTTTAAGTTTTTCAAATGTTTGTTGTGAATTTTGATTAAGTATTGTGTAAAAGTTCTCAGCAGTTCAGCAGTTTTGTGCTGAAAAATTGTGCAAAACAAAATGAACTGTTTTAATTAAAAATATTATTTAACATCACTGAATCACTCTGAATACATTACTGTAGGTTATGCTAACAAAATTCATGATTATAGATCAGCCAGAAATAGCAATTTCATGATTTCTGTCATTAAATTATTTATATTTTGGCTTTAAATTGGCATTTTGCCACCCTGCTCTTTAAGTATCTGTATCACATCAGCCATTAATAACCTGTATGAGTTGACCACTACTTCAAACATGTCTCATATCTGCTCAAGACATGAGTATTATCACCTGTAATTGTTTGAGACCATAGTTCCCTAGCAGTTTATGCAGTGCATTACTGTGCGGTCAGAATAGGTTTCCTTTTCTGGAAATTAATAAACAGAAGCCACTGACAGAACGTTACATCAGCACTTTGTAGTACTAATGTTGACTGACACATACACTCTTATGACTGTACTGATAAGAACACCCCCACAGATCGGTTGTCTGTCATAATGCATAGATATTCATTATTGATGGCTAGCATTATGCTAATGGATCTCAGAGGGCAGGGATCAGGAGAAGAGTAGACTCAGAAGGAGAAAGGCTGAGTGGACGGGATTTCATCTGCAGGAAATGCACAGATTACCCATCATGGTCTCCTAAATAAAGCCCCAATAACTGGCCCCCAGAAGCCAGCAAATTACCCCCTTATCATTAGAGCCATTAGCAGTTCCAGCACACAGGGGAACCCATAATGTGCAACTCTATTTGTCCAGCACAAAGACACAATAACATTTCATCCACTTTGATGGATAGATCTAAGGATAACTATGGCATTAGCGTGTTATCTTTTTTGCCACTGTCTGGCCACTGCTTCTATGAATATCCTGCCAGTAGCATATACTGAAACACTTGGTATGGTATGGGATATTACAGTGTGCCTTAAAGAGGGTGTTGTGCTGTCTTACACACAAACACACACACACACATGGACAAAATAGCTTCCTGAATAATTTAGTGATAGCTAGACCTCTATCCTCTAATATATCTGAATAGGATGGATGATAGGAATACAATAGCATAAGCATGCAGCATTTAGAGATTTTTACTCTTCGCAATATTGACATCATAATTTCTTCTTTTAGCCAGTAGATTCTAGATATCGATGAGAATGTGGTCAAAATATGATGCATGACTTTCTTTCATCCTTTTTTGTAAAACTCTAATATCTAATATATGTATATATGTATATATATATATATATATATATATATATATATTGAAGTGCCCCTATTATGCTACTTTAAAGGCTCCTGATTCTGTTTTGGAGGTCTTCCACATTAAGTTTACATGCATCCAAGTTCGAAAAACACTTTCTCATTATATAAATTGCAGCATTAACTCTTTTCTTATAGTGTCTGAAACAGTTTGATAAAGGACCCGGTCTCTCTAAACCCCTCCTTTCAGAGAGTCTACTCTGCCTAGTCTGTTGTGATTTGTCTACTTCTTGCAATGTGTTTTGGAAATGAAACATCCATTAGCATATCTGAATTTCATCTTTGGAGCACTTGATACAGAGTGATACGAACAGTAATGATGGTGTCATTTTTACCGTATAAAATCCACGTCCTAATCCTTTGGAAGTGCAAGCAAAGTGTACTCGTCTTCTCGACATGTCGGCAACACAAACCAAACTCCTCCAGGCCTCAGGTACAACTACAGTGTTTGAGTGTCAAAGTAGATGTTGTTCACGGGCAGCCAATGAAGACCATTGACTAGCATTATGCAAATTTGTTACAAACCTACATAGATTTGTGCAAGAAGTAAGACTGGAATTATTGACGACTCGTTTCAGGCAGTTCAGAATTGGTTCTTTCTTTTGGGAGACAATAACTCCATTTATCATGCACTTTGATCTTTTAAACATTTGCAGACATTTTACATTCACAAACAGCTATATAAGTTAATATATAAAAGGTACTATTCGATGAGTATAACTCTTTTCTAAAGAAAATGTCATTCTATAGAATGGTGCCATTTGGTATTTTAGAAATCATATTTAGAATCAGATTTTTCTATCACAGCCCCAATCTGGTAGACCCATAACAATGGAGGTCCACCAGTATTCAGATTACTGGTCAACAAATATGTTTTTTTCAGGGGAGATTATTTAACTATTACCTCAATGCTAAATTTGTGGTTGCATTATTGCAAAGTATCAGTGGTTATTCATTGTTACTAACCCTAAGCCAAACCCTAAAGCTATTTTACTATTTTAACCCAGCACAGTAGTTTAAAAATTTATATAATTATAATTTGAATAGATTACTTTGTAAATTCTGGAGTAACACTTTAATTCGATAGTCCACTTCAGACATTATTCTAAGTAACTTTGCAACTACATGTCAACTAGCAGTCATTAGAGTAGTAGTAGACTGTCTGCTTAATATCTGCTAACACTTTATTTTCATGCTTCCCAACAGACAATCTACTGACTATAAGTAACTTTGCAATTGACCCTTCGCCGGGGGTTTGATTGACAGGCAATCTAACCAATCATAACGCCAAATCCGCAATTTTGTCCGACAAACCACTCAGGGGAGTTAGTAGATTAACCTCGGTGGACTTCTTTCACATCTTTCTGCGGTTGAAACAACATTCCTTATGATGTTCATTCATGTTTGATGCTATAAATGAAGATTTGATGCTATAAATGAACTAGGAGGAGATGATCGGTTCACAAGCTGCTTGAACTGAGGCACTACAGCGACACATTAAAGAGCCACAAAGCGGTATTTATTGTTTAAATTTATTTAAAATGACAAAATTTGAAATATGAGACTTTGTTTTATATCAAATAACCTGCTCTGTCTTGTCTGTAGACGCCCATGTGAGAATAAGTAACGCAAAAGTAATGTAACGCATTCCATAAAAAGTAACTAAGTAACCCAATTGGTAAACTTTTTTAGCAATATTGCGCAGTATTGTAATGCATTACTTTTAAAAGTAACTTTCCCCAACACTGCTGACATGTAGCGCAAAGTTCCTTATAGTTAATAGAATGTCTTAAGTGGACTATCGAAATAAAGTGTAACTAAGTGGCAAGTGTCAATCAATCAATCACACATTATATTTGGGGGGAAAAAGTATCTTTTTTAACCATGTTACATTCGATACATTTTGTGGTTGAAGGTCAGGGGCATAAATAATAATGGGTTAAGCTAGTAAACTGCTCATTGAACTGAATAATGTGATTTTTATCCCATAAAATAAGTTGAAATATTGACCTTTGCATAGGTAATATAAGTGTATACAAAAAATTAAGAAACATATTGAACCATGAGGTCAAGAAATGAGGTCAAGAAAAAAAATTGGTGGAACTATTATCTATGGTTTTACTTTTTGTTAACTATAAAAACCCTGAAATGCACAACTAAACTTTGTATGAGAGAGATTGTCTCATTTCTTCTTTTGTCTTCAGGTGAGACGTTCTCTGAGAACTTCAGCCACACGGAGAAGTGCCAGCCGTGCACACCATGTTCCAAACTCATGCGCATGCTGACGCCCTGCACTGATGCCAACGATGCAGTGTGTGTCTGCGACTATGGGTATTTCTTCAGCACAGTGACAGGGCGCTGCGAGGCCTGCACAGTGTGTCCTCTGGGCCAGGGTGTGCTGATGCGCTGTAATTATGACCGTGACACAGTGTGTGAGGAGTGCCTGGATGAAACGTTTTCAGATCAGGAAACCTCTTTCGACCCCTGCCTGCCCTGCACACAGTGCGAACTGCCCGAGATGGAGTTGAAAAGCTGCACTTCTGTCAGTGATGCTATCTGCCAAGGTAAGAGAATGGAGAATCAAAATCAACTAAAAACTGTAAATAGATGGGTTACCATGACACAATGTGACAGATAGTTTTCTGTTACTCACCCTCTTGCTTGTTTTTAAAATCACTGGCCAAAAAATTACCCCATGTATGTGTTGGCCCGCAACGGCTCTGTTTCTCTGGAGATGACAGTTAAAGACAAGTTGATTATGATGACTAGATTTTTACATTTGCTCATGCAAAAGCGACCATTTGTTACTAGGATATTCGTTTTTAGCATTTTTTGTATTGCTGTGTGGTTGCTAAGGCTAGATGGTCAGTAATTTGATAGATAAATGAATGGATGAGATTTTCTCATGATCATCGCATCATTCACAGTTCACTGTTTGTGATTGCGTGTAGATGGGGTATGTCTACAAATAGACAAGAAGTATTATTTAAAACCAAGAAAGCCAAAAACACTTCAAAGTTTTGTGATTGCCCAGCTCACTGAACTCTCTCAATAACGTCAGATGCTCTTGTCGTAGCCAGAAGCCTAATATTTGTCATCTTATTGCTGAGTTGAACTTAGCTGTGAATAAAATTAAAACAGTATCTTGAGCAAAGGATCACATTCAAAGATCTGCAGTCAACATTACAGATTTTGTTCTGGGTCTGGCCACTAACACAGTTTCAGAAGTGGATCAGAGAAAGAAGCTTTACATGGCCCAAGTTATGTCATTACCAGAAACCATACTAAGTGCAGTAGGGTCCATAAATGGATTTTCAATGTACTTTCTTAATGTATTCTTAATATGGCATTACACATGCAATGTACAGTACTGTGCAAAAGTCTACGTCAGCACTGTGCAAAAGGTACGTCGGTATTTTCACCCCCCAAAAAAGGTTTTAAACCAGTTATTTATATCTTTTGCTGTAGTGTGTCAGTAGGAATTATCAGTTCACATTTCCAAACATTCATTTTGCCATTAATTTTAATAATCCAGTGAGATTTTTGAATACACAAGGAGTCTGACAACAGCCGGTGCTCCACACGAAGATCTGATCTCACAATCATCGAATCTGTCTGTGATTACATGAAGAAACAGATGAAACTGAGACAAACTAAATCCAGAAGAACTGTGGCCGTGTCTCCAATACACTTGAAGAAAATACTGACGTGTTTAAGACTTTTGCACAGTAGGGTATATGAGGTCATTTTGAGCATTTTGTGCAATGTGTGTGCATGGACATAATCTGTGATTCAGTAGAAAGGTGTCTTAAAACTGTTTTAAAGCAGCTAATAATTCAGACTGGCATGCATTGAAATTGCTTGTACCAAATGTACAAAAAAGAGCATATAATATACTCAACAGTTATGAAAATCGTTAGCTAAGAATAAATACTAACATCAAGTGATAATGGGACAGCTAGTCCACATACAGGCTGAGTTGTTTTACAAATGGAGTACAAGTGATATTAACTGATATTAACAAGTTTTTTTTTGATTATGTGCATTTACTATTATTTCTTTTTAAGTGCTTCCCTAATTGAGTTCTCAGTTATGTTTCATTGAATTATCAGCTTTATCAACTGTTTAGGTGTTTCTCCTAAAATTATTTATATCTTGGTATAATATAATATTTTTTTTCAATAGAACAAATTTGGGAATCAGAAGACTTAGGGAGAAGTCTTCATCTGCTCTCATTTTAATCGCTTTGCTGTCCAAGAAAAACAATGAAGAGAGCCTATCTTTTGTAATGTTTCATTCCTATAGATTATGGTATCTCCCTATGATATTCTCTTTTGTAAATATAAGTCTCATCCGCCACGCAAAAATAGCAAATCCGACCACTTAGGAAACTAATAGAACACTTCTCCTCAACAACTTTGAGGCATATCATTATCATTAGCATATCAGAACAAAATCATCCTTCTCATTCTGCTCTAAATCGTATTACTTTAATACGTACGGTGTGAGGTCTCTTAAAATCCATAAACCTAAGTATAACTTAAATATCCACAAACTTAAGTATGAACAATAGCAATATAACAAAAGCTGCCCTTAACTTATACCACCACTTACTCTAGTATGGAAAACTTGGAAAAGTTTTGGAAAAGTGGTCTTTATTTTTCTGGATTTTCTTTGACACGTAAGTGTTTGAACAAAGATTATTAATGCCATTGCCAATAGCTAATCGGAAAACATTACATACTGACAGTGTGGTTTGGATCAGTTTATACGGATCTGCTGAGACGTGTGTAACTATGCGTGTCTGCCAATGTTGTTGTCTGCCAATGATCAACATGAGATTTTCTCTGACCCCGTCTGACCTCTTTCCGAGGTCTTAACATGAAGGTGAGAGGTCATAGGTCACGGGTGGCTACTGATTTCAGTTCGTCCTGGGTTCTATAAACATGGAAATAGACAGCAAATAAAACATGGTGTTCGTTGTCCACTACAATGAAATCAGGCGTCTGTTTCAAACGTATCAAATGTATGTATCAGGAACATTAGAAATTACTAGACTATAGATGCTGCAGAAATATAAAAAATGGTCTGAGGGTTTTCACACCTGAGTCCTTTTTAAAAGAACCAAAATCAAATCTCTTTAAGTGGACCAAAATGCGAACCAAGTGAAAAAGGACCCAGATCTCTTTATGTTCACACTGAAAGAGGACTCAGATCCATTTTGGCCCAAAGGGGTTCAGATCTCTTTGTGTTACTGTTGCTTTTTGGACTTAGTCCACTTCATTGCATTGTGGGTGCAGCAATAATACTGTAAGCAGGATGACTTAAACCCTCCACCAACCCTCTTGACAACATTCACTTCCATTATAAGTGCCTCACTGTAACCCAGATTTTTTTTGAAGAATATAATTATTATTATTACTATTATTATTATTACACCCTGAACAAAAACTGGAAAATGTACTGGTAATTTTAAATTTTAAATCTCTTACATTCTTCTTCTTATTATTTTTCACTATTTTACATGTTACTTTGAATTGATGTAATATTGTTTTGCAGTTTTTCCAATTTAAAATAGTACTGTCAGTGACTACATCCATTGAAAATTATTTAAGAAGTGCAGATCCAGTAAAATAACATACTTCTTTAAATGTACTGGTGAAATCAGGTATTATGAGGACTACCAAATATTAGCCCCAATACATTATTGCACATATATTTTATTCATTATTATATACAATAGTTATTATTATTAGGGATGCACCGATACCATTTTTTAAGGACCGAGTACGAGTACCGATACTTTTTTTCTAGTACTCGCCGATACCGATGCCTATACATTTCTCTCTCTTTCTCTTTTTTTGATGTTGCAGTTTTCCAAGCACAACACATGCAGTGAAACTAATGAATGTAGGACAGCTTCTTTATTATTACTCTAATGAAAAAAGTAATAATTTTTATGTGCTTTTCACAAACTTAAAGAACAAAAATTTCACAGTGTCCAATAACCTTCAAAGGGCATAATTACCAATATATATAATTGTTGTTATATAAAAAGAAATTTACAAACAAATTACAAGCAATACAACAAATACTATAGAGATACAAATTAAATAAACTTGTTTTTTTTAGATACAGTAGGTTTATTTACCATGTATACATTTATTTAACATATTTTGTTGTTTTATTAACGTTAATGACAAATATAGGCTACGGCCCCTTTAAGACCGAATCCATGGACACTGACACATATCCTGTTTTCACCCAAATGTTTACGTCCACTTAAGCCATAACCGACTGTATTTACGTGAGATACTCCACACGATGGACATTTAGACAACTATGTGTGCATTTGACCATTCAGGCGCGAAGGAGAACTGATTGCGCGCTGTCTGAGTGAACTGGGATCGCACTTCTGGTCTGTGTCATTCAGCGCGATTCCGCCTATCCCTCCTTCACTAATCGATAACGAATTGTGATTGAAAGCATGCAGTTCGCAATGTGTGTGTTGTCATATAATTTTGAAGTATTTCCACACCTGTGAGGCTGACATTGTTTCTGCTGCTGCCGCCGGTGTCTCTGTGCACGGAAAATTCTGTCAGTTACGTCACGCGAGGTATCGGTCTTTGGTATCGGGGGTATTTTACGAGTACAAGTACATGAGCTTGGTATCGGTATCGGTGCATCCCTAATTATTATCATTAATATTTATTATCAATAGTTAGTATATTATCATTAAACTGCTATAAACTTTTGTCTCGCTCGCTTAACACGAAAATATAAACAAGACGTTAGATTGTTCAAACAGCTGCATCCATTTGGAAGTGGTTGGAAAGACAAGTGAACGCCATGAATGAATAATTTGGTGAGATCTTTCAACAGAAGTAGCCGTGATAAACAGATTTGTATGGAGGCATCCAATGACCAAACTAAATGGGAATTTGCAAATGGGAAAATCAAGCGAGTGATTTGTGTCCGCAATGCACATTTTAGCGAACCATACAGTTTGCTGAAAGCGAACCGTACTCAGACCACCTTCCAAGATGATCTTGATTTGCTTCGCATATGGCCCAAAAAGCCAGCAAACCGTGCTCAGACCCCTGAAGAGGACCAAGTGTGAAAGCTATAGATCTTCAGATATAATGAGAGCTCTAATGGGAGATTAGTCATGTGTAAGAACAGGCACCGTGAAAGTGGCGTGAAATTTCATTAAAAAGCATGAAGTTGTGTTGGTGTGTGGTGTGTGTCAGAGAGCCCCATAAATTGGGTGAATCTTAAAGAATAGGTCACATTTCACCCCAAAATCAAAAGAATTAAAAAAAGAGTTTTTGGCAAAGAAAACAGAGCCTTTTGTTGTGCAATTACAGTTTTTTTTTTTTTGCAGATCAACAGTTTTTATTACCATAATTCATCAGGAAGTTTTGCTTTGAAGGTTTTGTTGTCATTGATGATTCTCATTAAATCTCATTCCTGTAATACAGTTTGAATCCATACAAATGCAATACCACAAATATTATTGTGCTGTATGAATAATACAACATAAACAGGATAGTTTTTTTTCACATTACAGTAATGACATTTAAATCATTATGGTAATAAGAATGGAAATGGGATTAATAATGTTACAACTTTAGAACTAAAGAAATAAGTACAAATTGATTGAACAAGCATCATAACTAAAAATGCTACAGTAATTTCTTTTGCCATCATTTAACGCTCACATAAAGCTTTAAAAACACTAACACTGTTGAAGGTGATTCTCATTAGATTCTTATTACTTTAATAGAGTTATTTTGAATCAGTAAAAGGCAATACCACAAATACTGTCATGATGTATACATAATACAACATAAATAGTATGATTATTTGTTTTACAGTACAGTAATGACAATATTTGCATTATGGTGTTGGAAATGGGATTACTTGTCTTGAGAAATAATGTCAACTTTAGAATTGAAATCTAAGGTCAAAAAAGCAAATGAAAAATTAATAATTTTAAATATTTTTTGCATAAATTTATTTGTAGAATTTAGAGATATTATGAAACTTTTTCTAGTGATTCATATTTGTAAGTGGCCGTGAGACACTGGAGGGCTCTTAACACTGTGTGTGTGTGTGTGTGTGTGTGTGTGTGCAAGCATACAGAGGAGCTTTATTGGTCAATATCCCTCCCATCCAAACCTAAAGATTTATCATCACCCATATTGACTCTTTAACTTTGACCTCTCTTTCTGCCTACAATGTATGCCTTGAAACAGAGACGTCTGTCTGTACTGACAGAAATAATCAATCTCTTTCTCTGTTTACCCCGCCCTCGTCATCCTATGACAATGAAGTGTGTCCATTCATGACAACTGCTCATCTCCAGCTGTCTGCACTTGTCTGGCATGTGCCCTTATGACATTAGTGGACAGAGCGATGGGCTGTTTTCTGGGGTAACGCAGTGCTTTGCCCTGATGTGAGGGTCCAGGGGTGACTGTCTGGCGTGTGCCTGTGCATTTGTCACCCCATATGAAGCAAGTTTTCTGACTTATAAATTTCTGAAGCTTTTGGGTCAGTGATTCTGTTCTGCTCTCCCTCTGGGATATAGCTGGGATTGTGGCTGGAATTACATCGCTGAAATTCCAAGATGCCCAATGTGGAATTTCAGCTTCTTACAAAGTTTTTTTTGCGCCAAAGTTTCCAAAAGAATCCTTTCAGTTGAGAACAATTTACATCTATTCTTTTATCTAACAATCTTCCCCTTTACAACCCTAATGTCAAGGTTCACCCACTATATTGTGTGTCAAGAGTGCATCCGGATGACATCACTGACATTCAAGCATAGAAGTTCATTGGCTGGTGAAGTTAATGAGGTGTGGCGGACTGGTGGTTATAGGCCATGTTAAAGGGTTAGTTCACCCAAAAATGAAAATTCTGTCATTAATTACTCATGTCGTTCCAAACCCATACTTTCATTCATGTTTGGAACACAAATGAAGATCTTTTTGATGAAATCTGAGAGCTTTCTGTTCCTCCATAGACAGCTACGCAACTGACATTTTAACGCATCAAAAAGTTCATAAAGAGATCGTAAAACTAATCCATATGAATTGAGAGGTTTAGTCCAAATTTTCTGAAGAGACTCGATCAATTTATATGATGAACAGATTGAATTTAGACTTATATTCACATATAAACATTCATCAACTTGCGTATCAGTTGTGGTAAATGGAAGCTCAAGCATGTTTCTTGATGTGCGAGAACCACTGAGGTTCATTCTTGTGTGTTACGCAGCATTTTTGACCTTCTGGAAGAACCAGTGAGGTTTATTCATGTGTGTTACGCAGCACGTTTGAGATTCTGGAAGAGGTTTGTTCTTGCGCGTCAAGCAGTTTCGGTTGAGCTTCTGTTTATTTTTGCTGATCAATGTTTATATGTGAATAAAAGCCTAAATTAAATCTGTTCATCATATAAAGCGATCGTGTCTCTTTCGAAAATTTGGATTAAACCACTCAATTCATATGGATTAGTTTTATGATCTCTTTATGAACTTTTTGAAGCATCAAAGTTGTAGTTGTGAAAAAAAGAAAGAAAATTGGTAGTTGCGTAGCTGTCTATGGAGGGACAGAAGTCTTTCAGATTTCATCAATAAGATCTTCATTTGTGTTCCGAAGATGAACGAAAGTCTTATGGGTTTGGAACGACATGAGGGTGATTAAATGATGACAGAATTTTTATTTTTGGGTGAACTATCACTTTAATGGTTACACTTTATTTTAAGTAACATTGTTACAGTGTAATTACACAAATGTGCATCCCTAACAAATGCTATCCTCTACTTTAAAATGTATATAGTTACTTCATGTAACGTGTAACTACATCACCTTAAAATAAAGGTTTACACTTTATTTTAAGGTGTCAGTATTAAAGTGTAATTATACATGTAAGTACTGAGTAATAGTATTTAACTACATGTACTTAGTATAGGGTTAGGTGTAGGATTAGGGTTTGGTTTAGGGTTAGTTGCATGTAATTATGCATAATTTATAGTTATTACTACAGTAACTACATGTAACACAAGGACACTGTAAAATAAAGTGTCACCATGTTAACATTAGGGCTCGGAAGCATTCAGGCAGAATGCAGATCTTGCAACTCAGGCCAGGTTCCTATAACAAATACAAAATTAAGATAATGTTAGTGGTGCCTATGTTCACATTGCTAATGTACATATTTGTTTCAAAAGAGATTTCATAATACATTTATTTGTCTAAATATAAATAGCCTAAATACCACTAAGTAATCTGTCACAGAAAGAGGAAATATTCTTGAATTATAACTGACAGGAAACCCTAAAGATCATGAGTGGCAGTGAACAGCATTTATGCATTAGCACTTAATTAAATCAGGTAGTAGGAAATACTGATTGAAGATCAGATTTCCTCGCCAGTGAGCTCTGACTCTGAGCAGTGGATGACATTGTTAAACTTACCCTAGACCAGGTTAACTTGCTGATTAGAGGAACAAAATTTGACTCTGTTGACATGATACCAATTATACGATTTTGTGGCTTGCTAATGCAACAATAGCGAAAAAAGGATTTGAAAGAGGAAGAAAATGTTGGTAGCAAAAGATCTGAAAGAAAGAATGAAAACACAAGAGAACTGAAAACAAGAAAGCAGAAGAAAAGACAGATGTGTATCAGGAGACAGATTTAGTGGCGAGGGGGAGAAAGCATATGTACAGAAGCGTTTGTGGTCGATAATAGAGATGGAGTTTCTCAGCTGCACTCTCAGGTTACTCACACTGACCTTTTGTGAGCGGTATCACATTTTGCTGCAGAGAACACGAACGCACACAAACAACACGCTACATATTCTCTAGCATGACAAGGCAAGTAGCTGTGTGTATTCTGATAAACATAATGACACAATCGGATTTCGCTTACAGGAAATACTTTCTCCGTATCATCATCTTCTCATTATAGACCTTCTCAATCAAACAGTCGTGATTGTGAAAAATAATTGTCTGTCTGTGTGTGGGTTTTTTATGATTTTGCTGTCACAGGCATATATGATTATAGTAATGCACACATGCTGACTATGCCATAAAATGTGTTAGAATGGAGACTGTGTTTGTCCAGGCCTGTCCTCTTTTGTTGTTCATACTGTATGGGATGTTCTGTAACATTATATTGCAAGTTCAGTGTAAATGAAACACACAGTTAGTGCCATTATCCCAAACACAACTGTGTCTGCACTGGAAATGACCAACAACCCAATGCTAGGGTGTTCAGGGTGGTTACTAGGGCATTGCTATGTGGTTTTATTACTGACATAAAGGCCCCCTTACACCAAGAACGAAAACTGTATTGATAACTATGAACAAAGTTTTAAAAATCATTGAAACTCTAATAGCAAAGTCCACACCACAACTATAACAATAATGACACAGATCGGATTGAAAGGGGTGGTGTCAACAGGGAAAAAAAATTAAGCATGTAAACGCTTGAATCTGACTATTTTCTCAGTTGGATTCAAAAATACCTTGCTCATATTTTGCACATACAGTGCTATGATGAGCTTACATACGTTTAACATATGAACGTACGTATGTTTATACGCATCTCATGCCTTACGAACTGGTTAGTGGATGAAACTGAATATTTACTACATATTTGCTAAAAAGCTCTTCTGACATAAATCTCAGCATATGTCATTAAGGCAAAAAATGCATTATTGCAGTGATTTGAATATGGTGACTGTGTACTGGGCATGTGCTGAAGTTTTGTTTGGAATACATGTAATACACATGTAATAACTGAAGAGACACCCTTATATCAGTGGTTCTCTACCTTTTTTACTCCAAGGCTCCTCATTGTCCACAAAATTATTTGAAGGCCCCACAAATTTAAAAAAAATGAAAAAATAAAAATTCGGTTACACTTTATTTTAGGTGCCCTTGTTACAGTGTAATTATACAATTAAGTACTGAGTAATAGTAATTAACTACATGTACTTACTTACTATATAATTAGGATTAGGGTAAAGGTTTTGTTTAGGGTTAGTTGCATGTAACTATGCATAATTGACTGTTATTAATATAGTAACTACAGTGGGTACGGAAAGTATTCAGACCCCTTTAAATTTTTCACTCTTTGTTATATTGCAGCCATTTGCTAAAATCATTTCATTCATAAGTTCATTTTTTTTCCTCATTAATGTACACACAGCACCCCATATTGACAGAAAAACACAGAATTGTTGACATTTTTGCAGATTTATTAAAAAAGAAAAACTGAAATATCACATGGTCCTAAGTATTCAGACCCTTTGCTGTGACACTCATATATTTAACTCAGGTGCTGTCCATTTCTTCTGATCATCCTTGAGATGGTTCTACACCTTCATTTGAGTCCAGCTGTGTTTGATTATACTGATTGGACTTGATTAGGAAAGCCACACACCTGTCTATATAAGACCTTACAGCTCACAGTGCATGTCAGAGCAAATGAGAATCATGAGGTCAAAGGAACTGCCTGAAGAGCTCAGAGACAGAATTGTGGCAAGGCACAGATCTGGCCAAGGTTACAAAAATTTCTGCTGCACTTAAGGTTCCTAAGAGCACAGTGGCCTCCATAATCCTTAAATGGAAGACATTTGGGACGACCAGAACCCTTCCTAGAGCTGGCCGTCCGGCCAAACTGAGCTAGAGAAGAGCCTTGGTGAGAGAGGTAAGGAAGAACCCAAAGATCACTGTGGCTGAGCTCCAGAGATGCAGTTGGGAGATGGGAGAAAGTTGTAGAAAGTCAACCATCACTGCAGCCCTCCACCAGTCGGGGCTTTATGGCAGAGTGGCCCGACGGAAGCCTCTCCTCAGTGCAAGACACATGAAAGCCCGCATGGAGTTTGCTAAGATGGTGAGAAATAAGATTCTCTGGTCTGATGAGACCAAGATAGAACTTTTTGGCCTTAATTCTAAGCGGTATGTGTGGAGAAAACCAGGCACTGCTCATCACCTGTCCAATACAGTCTCAACAGTGAAGCATGGTGGTGGCAGCATCATGCTGTGGGGGTGTTTTTCAGCTGCAGGGACAGGACGACTGGTTGCAATCGAGGGAAAGATGAATGCGGCCAAGTACAGGGATATCCTGGACGAAAACCTTCTCCAGAGTGCTCAGGACCTCAGACTGGGCCGAAGGTTTACCTTCCAACAAGACAATGACCCTAAGCACACAGCTAAAATAACGAAGGAGTGGTTTCACAACAACTCCATGACTGTTCTTGAATGGCCCAGCCAGAGCCCTGACTTAAACCCAATTGAGCATCTCTGGAGAGACCTAAAAATGGCTGTCCACCAACGTTTACCATCCAGCCTGACAGAACTGGAGAGGATCTGCAAGGAGGAATGGCAGAGGATCCCCAAATCCAGGTGTGAAAAACTTCCCAAAAAGACTCATGGCTGTATTAGATCAAAAGGGTGGTTCTACTAAATACTGAGCAAAGGGTCTGAATACTTAGGACCATGTGATATTTCAGTTTTTCTTTTTTAATAAATCTGCAAAAATGTCAACAATTCTGTGTTTTTCTGTCAATATGGGGTGCTGTGTGTACATTAATGAGGAAAAAAATGAACTTAAATGATTTTAGCAAATGGCTGCAATATAACAAAGAGTGAAAAATTTAAGGGGGTCTGAATACTTTCCGTACCCACTGTACATGTAAAATGTGTAACAGGGACACTGTAAAATAAAGTGTTACCAAAATTTCTACCCAAAAAATATTTTAGAGCCTGGCATAACTATAAAAATGTATATTCACTATAAAAATGCCCATGGAGTTTTACCATTTTATTAAAGGGTTAGTTCACCCAAAAATGAAAATAATGTAATTTATTACTCACCCTCATGTCGTTCTACACCCCTAAGATCTTCGTTCATCTTCGGAACACAAATTAAGATGTTGATGAAATCCAATGGCTCAGTGAGGCCTCCATTTCTAGCAATGTCACTGAACCTCTCAAGATCCTTAAAGGTACTAAAAACATATTTAAAACAGTTCATGTGAGTACAGTGGTTATACCTTAATATTATAAAGCAACGAGAATACTTTTTGTGCAACAAAAAAACAAAATAACGACTTTTCAACAATATCTAGTGATGGCCGATTTCAAAACGCTGCTTCGGAGCTTTACGAATTGAATCAGTGGTTCAGAGCGCCAAAGTCATGTGATTTCAGCAGTTTAGCAGTTTGATACTTATCAGTTTGTCACTGATTTGAAACAAAAGATTCGTAAAACTCCGAAGCAATGTTTGAAATCGAGGTGAGTAATAAATTACATTATTGTCATTTTTGGGTGAACTAACCCTTTAATTTACATGACTTTTCCAGGTCTAGAAATCACACTTTCAAAATGAGGCTATCTCATATATCCAGGTTTTTCAAGACTCTGGGAACCCTGCTTGTTCAAAGGAAACAAACAGTTGTTGAGGGGGTGAATTAAAATAAGAAATATTGTTTTGTCTTATTTAATTTATCTTGAAACCCCTTGTTTCAAGTTTCCTGAGGGTCCCTAGTGGGCCCTGATGAGAACCAATGTCTTATATTAACTTTTTGAGATCAACAGTCGATAACTAGTCTTTCATGTCATTGGCAGACATGTGGTATGAGGTGCAAGCATTGCACATTCTTTTTTTCTGACGGTTACTAATGTTAGAACTATCGTCCTCTCAATATATGAAAAATGTCAGACAATTGAGGAATTATGTGGTTGTAGAGTGAAATGAAACTCCTGTTAAGTGCGTAGGAGGGCATGCAGGGAAAGCAAATAGCAAAAAACATTTTTAACCACATATCTGAGGATGAAAGCAGCGGGAATGTCCCAGATCCAAACAGTTTCAAATAAGTATTAAATCCATAAAGACGTAATTACAAAAGATTCTTGATATTTACAGTCCTTATCTGTTACTTTCAGTGGCGGGTACTGGAGATACTGAACCGTTATGTTTCATTGACTGACAGTTTTGTGTTTTAAGTCTTTTCAAGTTCATTTTGGTTCAGACTTGACATAAAGTGATGATTCACAGATCAAATGTTTGAATGGGTAAGTTGTTTACTCTGTAACTAGTCCATCTTTGTCCACCAGTTTGATCCATTCAGGTCGATTTGCGAACTGTTTACAATCATGAAACCCAGGCATTGTCAGGTAACAGCGACATCGAGGCACTGCTCCTTCTCATGTGACACTTCATATGTATGCCTCTGATCATCCGCTGATACTGTATTTGTGTGTATAAGAACAATATGTAAATGTGCTACATAGAAACAACAAAAGTATAATAAACTACTAAGAGGAGCAGGAAGCTGAGCATTAGAAAGGAAAAGACAGAACTGTGTAGATGAGTGAGTCACGTCTTTTTGAAGCTGAGGATAACCGCCCGACTAAAGGTCAACCATGCATGAGAAAGATGTGATGGAGAGATAATGGAAAAGAAAGAAAGCAATACGGAGAGGCAGAGGACTTACAGAGACATGGGTGTGTGTGTGTGGGTGGGTGGGAGGGGGGATTGTTTCTTGACAAAGAACATCTCTGTCCATGATGGTGTCTGGTGTCCCTTCTCCAGTGATTCAATATGTGTGAGTGAGTGTGCGCTTATGCAGGAGGAAAAAGGAAGCGGATATGAATTGAAAAATTGAATTTTGGGCCTGTTTACCTGCAAACACAATTCAAAGCCTGATATGATACTCAAATATTGTTTTCAAGATAACATACTAGTGGTGTCTGTTAAGGGTGACATCACTATTAATATTGGTCATACTTAAAGGGGTCATGAACTGCGTTTTTTATTGTTTTATAATGTTTCCTGTGGTGCACTTACAATATTAGTATGCTCTTTACATCAAAAATTGTCATAATTTAGAAATAAAAGACATTTTTCCTACCCTGATTTTAGCCCTCTTATTTGAACGCTTTTTTTTAAGGGGTGTGTCTGTTGTGAGACTTCAGTGTAAACGCCCACTGCTGTGATTGGCTAACATCTTTGCCTATGAAATAGCTAAGTATTACTCTCTCGAAAACTTTTAGGACGTTTTTACTATTACAGCTCTCAAGGTTAACTAAACGTGAAAAGCATTACACTTAAATCTATGGCATTATATTTAGATCGTGGCATGAAAGGTTGCAGTGATGAACATTGTAGCCGATCACAGACATGTTGTTGAGCTCATGAAAGCAGTGATCTCGTCATTGCAACTCAATTTCTGCACACTAACGAAGGCTTTCATCAAAACAAACAGTGCAAACTCGATATAACTAGAGATTCGTTGAATAAAACGGGAGTTTTGGTGCGAACTCAGAAGCCCAGGACTCAGTCACTGATAAACTTGCACTGTTTGATTGACAGCTCCAGCGATTGTCAAGGGAGCGTTCTTTGATCGCTTTCTATATTTAATTTAATCACTGTTTAAATAAAAGATTATTTTCATCCTAAGAGAAACAACATGAATTTGACAGTTTAGTCACTGGTTTGATTTATTGACACATAGATAAAGAACATCTCACTGTACGTGAAACATTACATATCAGATCTGGCATTAAAATGAACACAATTAGTTACATGTTGTTGCATTACTGTCGAGTCCATATCGTAAAAGTCTGTTTGCAAAGTCTACGCCGAAATGTGATTGATTTACCAAAGAATCCACAGTGAAATGTGCTAACACAAATAAAGAAAGCTCAACTGAGACATTCACATTGTTGAAAATAAATAATCCTAAAGGTAATGTTATTTTTAGTCCTGTATCGCTCTTCTCTCCTCGTCATCTCACTAACGCCAGTGGGCGGGGCTAACGTTGCAATGATGAAGTAGGCGCTGATTTCTTCTGTTTTGAAATAGGCTTTGAGTTTTAAGTTCTGAAACTTACAGGATATTCCTATAGTACGATGACCTCATATATCAAAAGCTCAAGGAAAAGTCATAACCCTTTTAAAGTTAGTGATTTTAACATACTCCTATACATTGAATCTGAATCTAGAAAGACCAGAATATCATAGAGACTGTAAAAATCAAATTAATTTTCTCCACAGGGAAATTGATTTTTAACGATAACTCATAAACCATTAGAGACAGACCTACTGAGGGCTATGAGGCTGTTAATCAAAGGTATTTGCTTTGTTGAAGCTATACTATGCCCTTCCAATAAAAAGTTGCTGTTTGGATTTAAATAGGCAAAGACTTAAGAGTCTATGATTGGATCATTATTGCTGTGATTATTATGTTTCTAGCATGTTATATGATTGGGAACAGTTCTTTTAACCCTAATTGGAGTGTGTAGCTTTTCATTTCTTAAACAACCATGTATCATGCCATATTCCAGGATGACAATGTCAAGAATCATCAGGCTCAAACTGTGAAAGAATGGTTGGGAGGGAGCATGAAGAATCATTTTCACTCATGAATTGGCACCTTTGAGTCCATTTATTGAAAGTCTTTGGGATGTGCTGGAGGAGACTTTATAGAGTGCTTGACTCTTGCATTGTCAATACAAGATCTTGACCAAAAATTGATCTCTTGATGGAAATAAATTTTGTGATGTTATAAAAATGATTCTTCATGCTCCCTCCCAACCATTCTTTCACAATTTGAGCCTGATGAATCTTGACATTGTCATCCTGGAATATGACCATGATGTTGTTTAAGAGATGAAAAGCTACACACTCCATCAATTAGGGTTAAAAGAACTGTTGCCAAACATAGAACATATTAATCACAGCAATAATGATCCAATCATAGACTCTTAGGTCTTTGCCTATTTAAATCCAAACAGTGACTTTTTTGTTGCCCAGGCAAAATCAACATTTTTAATCAGTAGTCTTTTATAATACTACATTGTTTTTGATCAGATTGCCATTCACTTCATTGGGTTGTAGTACTTTCCCTCATTAAAGCCATTAAGTACACAGTCTTGTACCTTTGTCTTTCTGTCTGATTTTTAAATACTTTTTTAGTTGATTTGGTTCATGGCTTATAACTCTTTAACAAAGACTTTAAAGATTCCTATGGTGAAAAAGAATGAATGAGAAAAATACTTACAGAACCAAAGCCGCTGAAAAAGTGGGTTGCACTCTATTAGCAACTGACCCAAAACACACTCGCAACCACATAGCAGTGTTCTATTCTTCTAACTTGAAAAAATATAATTTGAAAAATATTCTTATGTAAATTGTTACATTCCATTTCATGCAACAATACTGTTTCAAAACTATTTCTACAGAAATTTGTTCTACTTGTGTTTCATGAATGAGGTCAATTACTATGCTTGCCACAAAACAAGCTCACATGCCCAAAATTCCCTCCAAAATGTTCCAAGCTGCAGTAGTTTGATCAATAAATCCATACGCAACATTCCCTAGAGCATGGCCCTTCCCCAAACCAAACCCCCAATGACCCCCCATCCCCTTACAGCCAGAATATCTGATGATCTTCAATGTGTCTGTCCATCTGTCTATGGTATAACTTACACCACCCATTCACACACACACACACACACACACACACACACACACACACACACACACACACACACACACACACACAGTAGCCCCGGGCGAGGCCTGTCCTACTTGGGCTGAGCTTATACCTCTCCAATCTAATCATAGTCTCCTGCACTATCTGAGTGTCCATTAGGTTTGACTCAGGACAAAGCCTGTTTATTACGGCCCCCAATTGAATCAAAGATAATCCAATCAAAAGAATCATTTTTTAGCTTGCCGGCGAACAGAGCTCACAGGGCCAAGACAAAGCAGTCTTATTATGTTCTGTGGAACACAAAAGAAGATATTTTGAAGAATGAACTGTTTTTAACCATACAATCAGTCAATGGGGTCAAAATATGTTATTTTGTGCATACATGTTTAGAACAAAATGAAGGTGAGTAAATAATGAAAGACATGAACTATCCCTTTAAATTACTAACTTAAACACAGCAAACCTTATTCAAGCAGAACTAATTTATATATATGTAGATATATACGTGCAAATCATTCATCTTTTATGTAAATTGTGGTATTGAATTTCATGAATGAGCCCCTAGTATCACTATTGACTCGATCCTTCCCTGGCTGATTATGTGGCTCATTTGAAATAACAACTACATGATTTATACACATTTTTTAACTTGCTTCAGAAACCTCTCATGCCATTTCACGTACTAAAACAGCTTTTTAGCAACTAACAGATTTTGTCTTTTTCTTTGTCCCTTTCCTCCAACAGATTTAGATCCTCCTAACAGCTCAACCTCTCCTTCTCCTCCTCCTATTCAATATGTTACACCTGCTCCTTCCCTTCCTACATTTTCTTCTCCTGCTCCATCAGTTGTCTCATATACAGACAAGTTTCCACCTGACAGTCCTACGGAGAGCGTGACCACGGCTGACCCTGGGCGGACGAGACTCCCTGGGCTGAGCGACAACCTCATTCCCATCTACACCTCCATACTGGCTGCAGTGCTGTTGGGCCTGGTGGCCTTCATCATCTTTAAACGGTGAGGAGGATCGGAATTATTCTCTCCCCTTGAGGTTTTTATCTCCACTCACAAAGCACAGTGCTATGTAGGCTTTAGTTCAGTTATTTTTTATAAAGGAAAGAAGAAAAAAAATGCCTCTAGGCTGTTTTTCCATCTGATCCATCACGAGTGCATTGTTTATTATGTGAGGTAAAACAGAGCCACTGATCCCAGATTAGATTAAAAAACATTCCTGTATTTCATTTCAGATTGGATGAAGCACATTCAAAACCTTAAGTGAATACAACAATATAATAAAGACAGCATATTCAAATATGCAAAAAAAAAATAACTATATGTTTTCGCAGACTTATAAATATGTAGAAAAAAAAAAGATTGCAGTTATCTGAGCAGACACAGATGGTGTTTGTGGAGGAATGGGTCATAAAATATTAAAATCACTGCTGGAGGGTGTAACATTGACCTGCTTTGGTTCCTAAAGGGTGTGAATGTCCTGGTGCTTTCAAATCATTGCTTGTTTGGGTGGTCCTACAATCTCAGTTTCTGGCTCAGCCTATGGGGCGTGTTTGGGTGGGACTAGATTGTCTGAACAATTGCAGTGGGTGGAAGAGTGGTGCAGAAATGTCACACTTTAAGTTAGAAGTGAGTACAGATTTTGATGTTAAAAGCTTCTGATGTTTGCTTTAATGTGTTTCAGGTGGAACAGTTGTAAGCAGAATAAGCAAGGAGCCAATAATAGAGCTTGCAGTGCAAACCCCAGTCAGACTCCTTCTCCTGAGGGAGAGAAACTCCACAGTGACAGCGGCATCTCAGTGGACAGTCAGAGCCTACAGGAGGGCCAGGGGCCGCCACATACAGGTACAAACCCTTAGGTCAAGGATCAGCAACCTGTGTAATCGCTGGCATGTGAGCAAAAGTGAGAGGAGTGTATGTTTTTCATTTAGATAAAGTACCTCATTCCTCATAGTAACACAGCTTGTTTTATTAAGCTTGGTGCTATAAATACTATTAAAGTGTCAGAATTAAACTGCGCAAGTCAATGAAAGCACGCAGCTGTGACAAACCATTAATGCGATCACGCATCACGAGCCACTGAAAGCGTGATGCAGATCAAGACAATAGATGTATCACACAAATTAAATCAGTTTGACTGACAGCTTACAGTTTGTTCTGCTGTATTTGTTGCTCTTTCTGTAGCTTTGAGAAAAAAATAAGTTGATGCTATACATGCCGGAGATATTCAACTAATGTAGAGTCCTATTAAACACAATGATGGTGAGGTGCGTATTGGGGTTCAGTAGGGTCACATTGGAAATCTGCTATCCAAAGACTAATTTAAATGGTTAGTTCGCCCAAAAAAGAAATTTCTGTCATAAAGTACTCACCCACATGTCGTCCCAAACCCGTAAGACCTTCGTTCGTCATATTTTTGATGAGATCCGAGGGTTTCTGAACCACACATAGGCAGCAACGTCATTGCACCCTTTGAGGTCCAGAAAGGTATTAAAGACATCGTTAAAAAAGTCCAAGTGACTACAATGGTTCAAACTTAATGTTATGAAGCGACGAGAATACTTTTTGTGCACCAAACAAAACAAAATAATGACTTTATTTGACAATTTGAACTGTTGTCATACGCAGTTGACGTAGTGAACGCAATGCAGGCTTCCATTTTTACGTCCGAATGCCGGCTCAGTATTGGCCTCAGTGTGATGCTGACGCAGGAGCCGGCCAATAATGAGTCGCCGTTCTGACGTAGAACACGGAAGTGCTGAACTGCGATCATTATGTCAACTGCGTATGACAACAGTTCAAATTGTTAAATAAAGTTGTTATTTTTGTTTTTGCGCACAAAAAGTATTTTCATCGCTTCATAACATTAAGGTTGATCCACTGTAGTCATGTTGACTATTTTAACAATGTCTTTACTACCTTTCTGGACCTCAAAAAGGTGCAATGACGTTGTTGCCTGTTCAGAAACCCTCAGATTTAATCAAAAATATCTTAATTTGTGTTCCAAAATGAACGAAAATGAACCAAGGTCTTACAGCTTTGGGATGACACGAGGGTACTTAATGACAGAAATTTCATTTTTGGGTGAACTAACCCTTTAAACCTGAAAACAAAGTATTTTGACAAATTTAAAACAAATTTAATGGAAAATTGCTTTAAGGTTCTGCACTATTTTTTAGGTTACTAATCAAATAAGCAAGTTGTGTCAGATTATCAGGTTTCAATTAAGTAATGTGTTACTCTTTCAATTAAGCTGTTGTGAACTAAAATATGGTTATGTGTATTATGTGTATGGGGGTTATGGCACAGTGATTAACTAAAAAATGGCACTTCATGACAAAAAGTTTGCCGACCACTGCCTTAAGTCATCATTTTATATATACTGTATATATATATACATACATACACACACTTTGTTTTTGCATCAAATACAATTTCCAATTGGGCGAGCAATTCACAGACAGCTTTTCGTTCTCGTGAAACCACCCACATGCCAACAAACCAATGAAAACAGAACAATAATGATGATTCATAACAATATCATACGCTGTTGTGGATCCACTCACCCGAATCCCTCTGTAACTGGCACAGAAAATTACCATCGTTTGGCAAATAAATAATTTACGGACAGTTACACATGTATCCCCAACATTTTATTATTTAAGCTTTATGTTACACCTCAAATGACAAGGGAATTTAATGTTAATTTTAATTAGCCAGTCCCTGAACTCACTCTCTCAAATGGCTTGGGAATACAGAGCATTCATTCATTGCTGCTGGATAGTATTTGGTCTTGGCGGACTAGATCTGTTGCAGAGCAAGTACAGAGATTTGTTTCTTTTAGTCTTGTTTTAACTATATATATCAAGATGGCTAAATGTATTTTCTTTGTTTTAGTGGTCAAGATAGATGGAAGTTCAGCCCTGTCCTTACCCTTACACACACGGGAGGAGGTTGAGAAACTGCTAAATCGTACCTGTGAAGGGGAGGAGTCAGGAGCCAACGAGGAAACCGATTGGTGCAGTCTGGCGGGGCTACTTGGATACAAAGAAGAACACATTGCTAATTTCAAGCAAGAAGAGAGGCCCATCCAGGCTCTTCTCTCTCATTGGGCAAGCCAGGATTCGGCTAATATTGATACGCTTTGTACAGCACTGAAGAAGATCAATAGGGAGGATATTGCGCAGAGCATCACAGTCAAACCAACTGCTACATCTACCGTATGAGAGAACAAACACACGCTTACAAAATTCACACAATTTCAAGTGTGCTTCCCAGCTGTAGGCTCCCAAATACACACCTTACATTGCCTTCAGCATACTTCAGTGTTGATGTATCACTGGTGAAGTTGATGTATCACTATATCCTTAACTTTAGGCTGTAAACTCAAGTGCCGTTTCCCTTTAAACCCTTGATTGTATGGCCAAACTATGTGCAAAGAATGCACCGTTTCTAAATATTGTTCGCATGTTCCTTTAATTTGAGGAAAGCCATATGGACTTGAACATGGATATTCATGTCTTTCCTGAAGATGTTCAGGATAAATGACTCAAAATCATTCATTTTACTTTTAACACATTTCAGTATCACAAATATACCAACTGCAAATCACTTCCAGCTTTAGCCAACCAATAATTACTCTTAATAATAGGTATAAGTTTAAAGAAAATTGTCTGCCTGTATTCAGTACAGAAACTGCTATGTAACATCCATAACGCATATGCTAATGATATGTCAAACGTGGCCAGTTCAGTCATTTGCTAAGTGTACCATAACCACAAACCATATCCACTGATTATATCGTGTCAGAGTTGTACACAGTTGATGTTGTGCTCCTGTACTGTAAATATGACCAGTGACAATATGAGAAGGACCAGTCATAGAAAAATGAATAAGACAAATCACAATGTTCAGTATGGAGACTGTAGAAATGTTGAAAATTGAAATATAGTTTTCTGTTATGTGAGCTAAAGAAGCAAGATTTACAATGCCATTATTGTCAGAGTTTATTGCTGATTTGATTGTAAACTAAACCATGAACAATGATTTACTACTTTCTATTGTAAGACAGTGCCAGGTAGTATTAAGTGTCGCGGTTTGGTTGGAAGGCAAGGAGAGTTGAGGTGAGGATCTAAAAACTACCGATATTTATTAAATGAGAGCAAAAACCACTCTTGAACACAGGAGAACAGCAACACTGGAAACCCACATGAGCAAACCAATACATTGGAAAGATCAGACAAAAGGGAACTAAAACACAGTTCTATCCTCTTTTTTCCTACACCCCATGATTTTTTGTGCAAATTATGGGAGTAACTCAATCAGCAAAAGGTTCGCTCTATAAACGCAATAAGCATTTTCAAAGACTGGGTACAATGAGATGACATTATTCTATTCACCCTTCAACCACCGAACATTAAAAGGAAATATTTCAAAGTGATTTCCGTCATTTTGATTAACCTGTATTTGTATTTACCTGGTTTAGAAACATTCCAGTAAACACTGCCAATAGAAATAAGAAGTGAAAAAACAATTAAATTAAATTAAATCAGGAGAACGACCACAAGTGCACAGTATTTGCTGTCTTTTTCATACTGTTACAGCGATATACAATGAAAAAAAGGAAAAGAATCAGGAGGAAAAGAATGCAGCAACAGAAAAGATTCTCTTTACAGCTCATTCAGTCAAACTGATGGAAAAGGATTATTTGTAGTGCAACCTTATGATTTGTTTCAGTCTTTTTGAGTGGAACTTCCCCAAACCGGAAGTGCCTCCCATAACCTAAAACGCAGTTGGCTTGTTAGGAAAAAGGTGGACATAAATAGAATAAACGAGCAACTAAACAAGACACAGGTGAACATAATCAGGAACTATGGAAACAAATGAGAACCTAATTAGAATTAGAACCAAGGAAACAGGAACTAAACTAAACTTTCTTGGTCACCCCACTTGGTAACAGAGAGGAACCATTTTGGTACGAGGTAAACTGCCATGTACAGTAGATGTAAAGTCAGGTATTACATAGAGAGATGCAATGGTGAAAAAAGAGAGACATCAGAGAGACATCAGATGCTTTCTGGTGCCTACTTCTGATGAAGTAACCCAAAGTATGAACAATAGCGGCATAAACAGACACCACTAAAATATGTTCATTGTATGATGTCTTTATCAGTTTTTGTTCTGTCTGCATCTGGGCAGGTGACTCAGAACATTCTAGAATTAATAAGCAGGAGGTTTTGTTGTCCTGGTGGTCCGGCTGAAAGACGATAGCGGTTTGGTTTTTTGTTTTTTCACTTTTTTCTTTATTACGGCAGTAACCCGACACTGGTCACTACCTGGCTCAGGTCATCACCATGACAAAAGTGCTTGGCCATGCAGTCTGTGACCCAGATAGAAAAATGTTAAAGACACAAGACACATATACACCCATAAACACACAACAAAGAAACAAGCTTCCCTGTAAAATTAACCACTGACTGATATGAACGTCACGGGTGATTAAAAGTGACTCTTTTGAAGGCATAACACGGGGTTCCCACGGTCATGGCTATATCAGGGAATTTTTAAAAGTGGATTGGTCAGAAGTGTGGGAACACTGAAGGACTTCGAAACCAGGAGAACAACTCAAAGAATATCTTTTGTGCTTACTGTAATGTTGGACTCCTAAGATTCAGCAACATGTTAATGGATACTGTACCAAGAATTGAAGTGATCCAATGTAACGATTTGGTTTGCATTGCATTGCATTGATATATTTGGTTCAAATACTGAAGTTGGTGTAGGATACAGTGCTTTTTTTGATGACAAGTGAATCAATTCAAAAGAAATCTCCAGGGCTTTATAATTTCTCAGGGTTTATGTGGAGATTTGCCCATCTGTCAATGTTTCATGTTATATCATGTCATCAGTATATCAGTGGCCTTATAATGGAGTTTTATGGTGGCACACAGGTCGCAAGAAGCACTAGCTGAACTTAACTTCAGCACAGACATTTGGACTCAAAGAGCTTTTTTACAAATATGGAAGAAGGTCAGTTTGAGGAGCCAGAAGTGTTGGATTTATTTGTTATGTAGAATATATGAAACAACATTACAGATTCTCTAGCTGCATGATTATCAGTATTCATAGATTCTTGCCCATTCAGTTTGAAAAGCAATGCAGCAAGCATACATTATTAATATTTTTTAATATTAAAGTCACCCTAAATACTGATGAACTTTTCTTTTCTTTTTTTTTTTTTTTTTTTTTTTGACTATACATTTTTGGGAAAATTCAAAAAACACAGTAATTTGTATCTTAAAATGAAGGCATTCTCCATTTCTGGATGTGAATTTTTTTTTTTTCTTTTTAATTCATTTTAAATCTTTTTTTTCTACCAGATTAGAGTGTAGCACTTACAAAATATAATATACATTTTGTATAACAAATGCCTGAGATTAATATCAGGTCTGTGTTGTTTTTGTTCTGTTTAGTATGTACATAATTTTACTGTGTTTATTCATTTTGTGTTTTTTCGTAGCCTCAAAGGCTTGTTATTGGTTGTTACCAGGGAATATCAGCCAATCCTGAAACCACAAAGCCAACAAGCTCAAAGAAAGTCACATGATTTGCCACTGTTTACTTCCTCCATATTTGCCTTTATACCAATTTGCCAATTTGTTCTTGTATAAAATCATCTTGATTATTTGAGAAGCATGCCGTTTTGGTTTAAATTTATTTGTAGAATATTTTTGTAGCGTTACACAATATCAGAGTACATATCTCTGAGATGGATGTACTAATGTGGCACATTGCTCTCTGACAATCAACTAAAAGCATACTTGTGTAGTTGCTGGAATATGGAGTTGATCAGAACCCATTCATTCCCAGAGACTGAATCTTGCACTTGGTAGAGGAACTTTGTGAGACAAGTGTGAGGAGCATGAGAGGGTGAGCAGAGGTTTTGTTGGGCTTATTTGGACAAGAAGAAACAATACTGAATGTTACTTGTATTTACTGTTATGTACACTGTATCATATAAATGTGAATTTACTAGAATTCATAAAGTAGGTTTAATGCAGTTATTATTACAAACAAGAAATAATAAACTAAATAAGATTGCAACTGTTCTTTTGTCTATTTTTTTTCCACAAATACACACAAACACACAGACTAATTTAAATAAACATTTGTTTAAAATGTTAAAAGTGTTCAAATTTGTTTAAAATGACCTGATCATGCTGTAAGTTTTTACATATCAAGTCACTGTGCGACACTCAGTAGTGTTAGGAGACCTGAAACATCCTGATATTTCAGATGAAATCTCCTAACACTAATGAGTTCATTTGGCCTGTAGTTCTCACATCTGCACAAACGTCTCTGAGGATTATGGGTATTAGGAAAACTGTTGATACAACGGATGTCTTATTCCCCCTGTGATGTTGAGTTCTGGGCCAATAAATAGGCTGTCATTGGAGCCAGCATTCCTGTGTGTGTGTGTGTGTGTGTGTGTGTGTGTGTGTGTGTGTGTGTGTGTGTGTGTGCATGAGTACTTGTACATCTACCTTTGTGAGGACCGGTTTGAGTTTTAGACCATCGGAGTGAGGACCAAGAGAGTAAAGTGAGGACATTTTGGCCAGTCCTCACTTTCTGAGAGCCCTTTAAATGCCTGTTTGAGGGTCAAGACTTAGTTATAGGTTTCAGGTTGTAGGGTAAGGGTTTGAGTTCACTTAGTTGTGATGGGTAAGTTTAGGGTAAGGAGCTAGAGATTGCATTGTGTCAATGAATGTCATCATAAAGATAGATGTACAAGAATGTGTGTGTGTGTGTGTGTGTGTGTGTGTGTGTGTGTGTGCGTGTGTGTGTGTGTGTGTGTGTGTGTGTGTATTTCACCCCAAAAAAATTTAAAATTCTGTCATTATTCACCCACCCACCCCTTGTGTACAAATACAGTGCCCTCCATTAAAGGGTTAGTTCACCCAAAAATGAAAATTCTGTCATTAATTACTCACCCTCGTGCCGTTTTACACCCGTAAGACCTTCGTTGATCTTCGGAACACAAATTAAGATATTTTTGTTTAAATCCGATGGCTCAGTGAGGCATCCATAGCCAGCAATGACATTTCCTCTCTCAAGATCCATAAAGGTACTAAAAACATATTTAAATCAGTTCATGTGAGTACAGTGGTTCAATATTAATATTATAAAGCGATGAGAATATTTTTGGTGCACCAAAAAAAAACAAAATAACGACTTATTTAGTGATGGCCGATTTCAAAACACTGCTTCAGGAAGATTCGGAGCATAATGAATCAGCGAATTACTTATGGTCTTTGAAATATGGTTAAAGTGTACTGCCAAATGTATTGACTAGCATTTATGGTAAACTAAAACACTTTAATTTCCTTTTTCCTGAAACATATCATTATTTAAATATATTTGTAATTACACATTTGTAAATGTGGTAAAATATATTAACTTTAAACGTAATACTGAATAACATACTACGGTTAAAATTATAATCAAGTATAATTTAGTATGTTAGTCAACACATCAAAATAAGTGTCTTCTTTGAAGCATGAAAAAAGATAATTAAAACATAATGATTTAAATTGTACTTTAAAATATGTAATTTGACATTTTTACTTAGTAGCCGTTAATTTAATTAATATTATATTATCTTCAAGTGCAATTAAAAAAAAAAAAAAAAAAACTTCTTAGATTTGAAGTGCACAAACAGTAAAATGAACCATGCTTCTTTTTCACAAGGGTCATGTCACTCCAAACCTGTTTTTTTCTGTAAGCAGAAGTAAAATTAAGTAGAATTACTGTAGAAACTTCACACAGCTCCATACAATGACAACATACAATAAAAGTACCATAAAAATAGGCCACTGTAGGTGAATAAAAGCTTTCTAGAAGTTGAAGTTTGTTTAAATTTTCCTCCTTTTTTTTCTTTTCTGAAGCTATTCTGCTTTTCTGCACTGTTTTCTAAATTTGAATGAGATAATGGTAACACTTTCTATGAAGCCTGTATTTATAATGTATTATAAGGGTATCTTTAATGCATTATAATACATGCATAATGCCTTATAAACAAATATATGACTTATAATATGTTTTATCATCTGATAAATATTCATAACAGTTACAATAGATTACTTAGCTATTTGTGGTTATAACTTTTTAGAGTATAATGCATTATACAGTATCTCACAGAAGTGAGTACACCCCTCACATTTTTGTAAATATTTTATTATATCTTTTCATGTGACAACACTGAAGAAATGACACTTTACTACAATGTAAAGTAGTGAGTGTACAGCTTGTATAACAGTGTAAATTTGCTGTCCCCTCAAAATAACTCAACACACAGCCATTAATGTCTAAACCGCTGGCCACAGAAGTGAATACACACTTAAGTGAAAATGTCCAAATTGGGCCAAAAGTGTCAATATTTTGTGTGGCCACCATTATTTTCCAGCACTGCCTTAACCCTCTTGGGCATGGAGTTCACCAGAGCTTCACAGGTTGCCACTGGAATCCTCTTCCACTCCTCCATGATGACATCACGGAGCTGGTGGATGTTAGAGACCTTGCGCTCCTCCACCTTCCGTTTGAGGATGTCCCACAGATGCTCAATAGGGTTTAGGTCTGGAGACATGCTTGGCCAGTCCATCACCTTTACCCTCAGCTTCTTTAGCAAGGCAGTGGTCGTCTTGGAGGTGTGTTTGAGGTCTTTATCATGTTGGAATACTGCCCTGCGGCCCAGTCTCCGAAGGGAGGGGATCATGCTCTGCTCATTCATGGTTCCCTCAATGAACTGTAGCTCCCCAGTGCCGGCAGCACTCATGCAGCCCCAGACCATGACACTCCCACCACCATGCTTGACTGTAGGCAAGACACACTTGTCTTTGTACTCCTCACCTGGTTGCCGCCACACACGCTTGACACCATCTGAACCAAATAAGTTTATCTTGGTCTCATCAGACCACAGGACATGGTTCCAGTAATCCATGTCCTTAGCTTGTCTTCAGCAAACTGTTTGCGGGCTTTCTTGTGCATCATCTTTAGAAGAGGCTTCCTTCTGGGAAAACAGCCATACAGACCAATTTGATGCAGTGTGCGGCGTATGGTCTGAGCACTGACAGGCTGACCCCCCCACCCCTTCAACCTCTGCAGCAATGCTGGCGGCACTCATACATCTATTTCCCAAACACAACCTCTGGATATGACGCTGAGCATGTGCACTCAACTTCTTTGGTCGACCATGGCGAGGCCTGTTCTGAGTGGAACCTGTCCTGTTAAACGACTGTATGGTCCTGGTCACCGTGCTGCAGCTTAGTTTCAGGGTCTTGGCAATCTTCTTATAGCCTATGCCATCTTTATGTAGAGCAACAATTCTTTTTTTCAGATCCTCAGAGAGTTCTTTGCCATGAGGTGCCATGTTGAACTTCCAGTGACCAGTATGAGAGAGTGAGAGCAATAACACCAAATTTAACACACCTGCTCCCTATTCACACCTGAGACCTTGTAACACTAACGAGTCACCGGAAAATGGCTAATTGGGCCCAATTTGGACATTTTCACTTAGGGGTGTACTCACTTTTGTGGCCAGCGGTTTAGACATTAATGGCTGTGTGTTGAGTTATTTTGAGGGGACAGCAAATTTACACTGTTATACAAGCTGTACACTCACTACTTTACATTGTAGCAAAGTGTCATTTCTTCAGTGTTGTCACATGAAAAGATATAATAAAATATTTACAAATATGTGAGGGGTGTACTCACTTCTGTGACATACTGTAACATCAGATGAAGCCTGCATTTATAATGCAACATAAGTGTATTCTTAATGCATTATAATGCACGAATGCCTTATATACATCCTTATACACAACATACGCAACACAACATTTAGAGCGTGCATGGAAAATGTACAAAATGGATATATGGTGCCACCGTGGCAACAGGACAATTAAACTTTTGCACCTCAAGGTCACTGAATGGGAATACTGGCTTGCCAGGAACCACCCCTCACACATTCTTGGCCGCATTATACATGACATTAGAAAATACATCTTACATGAATGTGGTTAACCAGACTAAACATGTTTTTGTGCACTTTTGTGCACCTCAAACTGTATATGACTGTTTTTATTGTATATTTAAATATATAATTTTCAGGACAATAAATAACCAATAAGCTGGACATAAGTAAAAATAACATTTGCACACACACTTGTATTATAACACTTCTAAATATCAATTGAAAATGTTTGTTAAAGTTGCACTGGTGTTCTGATTTCTAGCTTCTTTTTGTATATATAAATATTAAGCTACCAATTAAATCTACATGTTTTTTTCCCCTATATTACTACATAGGTACAAACAAAGGGAACTAATTCGACAACAGCTGAACAAAATGACTAATCAAATGAGTAACCATAGTAACAAATGAGTGGCGGGAAACTACATGTGACTGAAGAGAAACAAACCAACAGTCCAAACACAATAGAACCATGACAATTGTAACTGTTGTTATGATTATTTATGATACATATTATAAGGTTGTTTGTAAGGCATTATGCATGTATTATAATGCATTAAGAATACACCTATAATGCATTATAAATACAGGTTTCATAGAAAGTGTTCCCGAAATAATCAGTACAATTCAAAAATTTTGAATAGACAGATATTTCGGACTCCACTATTTTGGAGTGTTTTCTGTACAATGGTTTATAATAATTCACTGTGCCATTGTTATTGTGCTATATCCTAATAAACCTATCCTTTAATGGCGCTAAAAAATAAACAAATAAATAAAAAACTGTGGCTGATGGCTTTACACATCAGTCAAGCAGTGTCTTCTTGTCTAAATGGATAGTTCTTGGGCAGAATGACCTGCAATGTGGACCAGACTCTATGCTGATAGTCAAAAGCCTGGATACGTGAGATTATATCTCATGCTTAGTCTGCTGAATCTCCCACCAAGCTCCATATAATCTTTTTTCCCTTTGTAGACAAAAACAGACAAATAAACATGCGGTGCCCATGCCATGAAGTGCTTTGGAAGGCATTTATGGGAGAGGAATGTGTGTTTGTTTGTGTGTATTTCTGCTCATACTTCTCTTTGCTATAGAGCAACATAATCAGGATCTCTTGGCTCCTGATGCAGCATGTGCACAGTCAAATGGTTCTGAAGTGCAATTAAATGAATGTGGTTACAGACCAAACAATAAAATGGTTAATTGCGCATTAACCCTCTGAATTTCCTGCCCTTCCAAGCAGCGTTTGCTCCGTTTCTGGCCTCATAAAATGTTTCTTGATTCAATAATAAGAGGGAGGAATATTCTAATGATGACTGAACTTTTCTTGTCTATCATTTGAAATAAAGCAGTAATGGAAAAAATATATAGATGTGTGCAGAAATCTTTAGCAAATTATAGTATGTGTGTTTCATATAGTCTGCAGTGATTATATATATATATATATATATATATATATATATATATACACAGGTGCTGGTCATATAATTAGAATATCATGAAAAAGTTCATTTTTTTATTGTAAATTATTTTTAAAAATGAAACTTTCATATATTCTAGATTCCCTACATGTAAAGTAAAACATTTCAAAAGTTTTTTTTTTTTAAATTTTGATGATTAGAGCGTACAGCTCATGAAAGTCCAAAATCCAGTATCTCAAAATATTAGAATATTTTCTAAGATCAATCAAAAAATGGATTTGCTAAACAGAAAAGTTCAAGTTCTTTAAAGTATGTTCATTTGTGCACTCAATACTTGGTCGGCAGCACATATTACAGCAAATGACTTGCTCCTAGCACAAATTACAGCATCAGTGAAGTGTGGCCTGGAAGTGATCAGCCTGTGGCACTGCTGAGGCACTATTGAGCCTTCAGATCATCTGTATATTGTTGGATCGACTGTTTCTCATCTTTCTCTTGAAAATATCCCATAGATTCAGGTCAGGCATGTTGGCTGGCCAATAAAGCACAGTAATATCATGGTCAGCAAACCACTTGGAAGTGGTTTTTGCACTGTGGGCAGGTGCTAAAGTCCTGCTGGAAAAGGAAATCAGCATCTCCATAAAGCTTGTCAGTAGATGGAAGCATAAAGTGCTCCAAAATCTCCTGGAAGATGGCTGCATTGACTTTGCACTTGATAAAACACAATGGACCAACACCAGCAGACATCACGCCCCCCCCAAATCATTATTGACTTCAGAAACTTCACACTAGACTTCAAGCAGCTTGGATTCTGTGCCTCTCCAGTCTTCCTTCAGACTCTGGGACCATGATTTCAACATGAAATGCAAAACTTACTTTTATCTGAAAAGAGGACTTTCGACCACTGTTCACTGTCCAGTTCTTTTTCTCCTTAGCCCAGGTAAGATGCTTCTGACATTGTTTCTGTTTCAGAAGTGGCTTGGTAGTCCTTTTCCTGAAGATGTCTGAGTGTGGTGACTCTTGATGCGCTGACTCCGGCTTCATTCTACTCATTGTGAAGCTCTCCCAAGTGTTTGAATCGGCTTTACTTGACAGTATTCTCAAGCTTGCGGTCATCCCTGTTGCTTGTGCACCTTTGCCTACCCAATTTCTTCCTTCCAGTCAACTTTGCATTTAATATGCTTTGATATTTCACTCTGTAAACAGCCACCCCATTCAGTAATGACCTTCTGTGACTTATTCTCTTTGTGGAGGGTGTCAATGATTGTCTCCTGGACCATTGCCAATTCAGCAGTCTTCCCCATTAGTGTGGTTTCAAAGAACAAGAGATACCCGGAATTTATACTGTAGGGATGGTCATTTAATGAAACTCAAATGTAAATATTCTAATATTTTGAGATACTGGATTTTGGACTTTCATTAGCTGTACGCTCTAATCAACAAATTTAAAAAAAAAAACTTTTGAAATGTTTTACTTTACATGTAGGGAATCTAGAATATATGAAAGTTTCATTTTTTAAAATAAATTACAATAAAAAAATGAACTTTTTCATGATATTCTAATTATATGACCAGCACCTGTATATACATATATATACATTCATGATCTGTTTACTAGCAGCTGCTGGAGATTTTTCTTTCTGTTCATCTTCAAGTTCTTCTTGACTTCCAGTTCTAATGACATTTCAGTACATGGAAACTGCAATCAGGAAGTGTTTAATATATTTTTATAGTCTTTCACTTTAAGTTCTCCTTGACTTCCATTTCAAAATTGCATTTTAGTCTGGAAACGGCATGCAGGAAGCACTTTGATGTCTTTTTATAGCCTTCCGGATTTCAAGATTCAATATTTCTTCATTTTCTGAAACTCTCAGTTTGCTGAAAGGTCTAAAGAGTTACAGCATTAATCACAATCTGCAATTGTCAAGAGATAATTCAAGCCTAACAAGTCAGTGAGGTTTTGTGTGTGTGTGTGTGTGTGTGTGTGTGTGTGTGTTTTCATGATTTATGAGGACACAAATTTGTGTAATGACATGGGTATTACACTGGTATTACGACGTAAACATGAAATATGAGGACATTTCATGAGTCCTCATATTTAAAATAGTTTTAAAAACATACTAAACAATGTTTTATTAAAAATGTAAAAATGCAGACCGTTGTCTGTGATGGGTAGGTTTAGGGGTATGGGGTAGTGTAGGGGGATAGAATGTACAGTTTGTACAGTATAAAAACCATTACGCCTATGGAATGTCCTCACTTTGATAGCAAAACAAACCTGTGTGTGTGTGTGTGTGTGTGTGTGTGTGTGTGTGTGTGTATTTGGTTACATTAAGGTGCTTATTTTACGATTGTCCTTATTACACTGTAATTATAATATTTAAGTACTGAGTAATATTAATTAACTACATTACTATGAAATAGGATTAGGGTTTAGTTTAGGGTTAGTTGCATGTATTTATGCATAATTTATATATTTATTTTTTTTAAGTCACATTTCTCCATATCTTTTGGAAATGTTTTGGGGTTGAAGGTCAGTGCAACATTTGGTAACCAGCAAATACAACTGTACCACACCACATTATTCTTGTGCTTTTTTATAAAGAACTATTTGTATAAAGCATATTTTCATACTGATATTATGTTGTTTTAAAGTCTTCTGATATGAAGACTATAAGAGTATCTCTGAATCTCTGTAGAAAATGATGATGTCACTCCTTTAAATGTGATTCATGGTTATTTGATTTTAACCATAATTTTTGTAAGTGCAGGAACAATAACAAATGCTGCAATTTCTCAGAAACTGCTTAAAGCATTTTTAGAAAAAACTTTAGAAAGTGAAAACATGATATTTTAATTTAAATAAAAGCAAATGTAGAAATAATTTGGGATAATTTTGGGGACATAGAAATTGACTAATATAAATTTTAAAGTTTCAAAATTTCAAAATTCATTTTGCTTTACACAATAACTCAATCAAATTATTTAAAATCAATATAATGTTTATCACATCTATTTCTGTAATAGAATAAAAATATATAAAGGTTAATTGAAACTTTTTATCAACAACTTTATTTTTTACTTTTCTGAGTTTATAACTCACAATTCAAAGAAAAGAAAGTCAAAATTGTGAGATAAAAAGTCACAATTACCTTTTTATTCTTTGGTAGAAACAAGCTCCCATACCAATCATATCATATCATATCATCATATCATATCATATCATCATATCATATCATCATATCATATCATATCATATCATATCATATCAATCAGAAGTCTAAAATGACATTTGAGTCAAAGAATTCTACTCAAAGGTGATGAACTTCTAAATACCCCATAGTTATTTTTAGAGTTTATGAATATAATAAAGAGTGATATTACTAGATCCCTGTGGAAAGATGTGTAAACTCCAGGCTTTAGCAGGCCTAAAACATCTGTCATAACCACTTCCTCCGGTATTTACTACACTCCACCCTCAAAAGAAACTGACTCAACCAGTTGACTGACACCAAATAACCTTTTAACAACAACAACAACAACAACAAAATTGTGACAGGGTCCAAACAGCTCTTTTCTTTTGGTATAAAAATCATATTGAAGGCACTTTCAGAGAATTTGTCAATTATGCAATAAGGACTTTAAGGTATAGTTTGATGAATTGCTGCACCTTCTACTTTGCTTTTTTTTTCACTCTATGTACTGGGCCACTGCAGCTGTCGGGAATTAGCAATAGAAATATTCGGTTTGCTTGTCCTGTCATGCCATACCTAACAACAGCTGAAAAACATTCACAAACACTCATTCAAAATTTAAAGTTGCATATTAGATTCTTTTCTGGCTATGTGTGTGTCTCTGTGACAGCTCTCTGCTTCACATGAGCTCAGAACAGAGGCAGGAGAAAGAAAGAACTTGCACTATTATCAGTGTTTGTGAGGAGTGAACGTTCTGTTATTGAAGGCCTGCCTCTCATTCATTCACCTCATCTGCCTGTTCACTGCACTCTCTCAAGCCGCCTTTCCACTGCACACGACAAATGACAGCTGTTTGGACCGGAAGTCATTCATTTCCAATGGAGAGTAGTACGAGGGGCTGGTAAAAAAAAAAAAAAAAAAAAAAATTACGAGGGGGGAATTATATTTCAAAACAAATACACTCCCTCGAGAAACTTTCTGTTTGTTCGCAACAATTTTAGTGATTTTGCAAGTAAACGCAAAAGCATTAAAATATAATTTTTTCTCCAATCCTCCCTTTTTCCCCATCCATGTTCCCTTAGGGACTCACATTTTAGTTTTACATTTTAGTTAATTTGGTTAACAAAATAAATCCAAAATAAATCCAATTGTAACGTGGGAATCCACTGGAGGCAAGCTTGAAGAAACCAAGTGTAGTTTTATTCAACTTAAACGTGAACTAAATACAAAACAAAGACGTGGCTTGACATGACATGACATGACTTGGCTTGACGAAACTTGAAAACTTGAACATAAACATGGCAAACTCACCAACAATGGCTTACATGAACAATACTTGACAAAGATGCATGGCAAAGGGCTTAAATACTTAGACAAGGGGAACACATGACTAAAACAACCAATGAACAAGTGACACAAGGAACAAGAGAACCAGTGACAAACAGAAACACATGACGAACCAATCAGCACATGACACAATAGGCTTATTCGACTTCAAGATTAGGTCTGTTCGACATCGGTTGCGACTGGATGCAACCGATCGGCGAGAGTAGCCGCGTGCAGTCGGGGAGAAGCTGAAAATGGAGACGTGAAGTCGGACACTTTCTGCTTCCTGTAGTGAAGCTCACGTGCTGTTTGCATACTTTATCACAGCTGAAGTGAAATAAATGCAATATTTGACTGATACATCGATGTTTCAAAGACATTTTCATTCAATACTTTATGTACTGCTTACAGCATCTGTTTTTACAAGAATAAAGTTCAATATAAGCCTATACTATTTAAATACTAATGTAGTGGGGTCTACATTTTTTTATTTTTTATTATCAGTTTTACTGTAAAAAGTAATATGATTTTTCTACTCAATAAAATTGTGGCAACAGATTACAAGCAATATTATTAATTAAATTCAACATATAAGAATTTAGTTAGAATGAATCAAATTAATTCCTTAAAAATCAATCATTTATAATGTGTAAAATTAGCAAACACCATTACAAAAACCACAAACTGACATAAAAAGCAAAGAGTCAAACTGGCCAACTACCCAATGAAACACTGATCACCATAATGGTGACCAATAATTTTCAATAAAATCAACATCAACATCTAAACCTCTGTTAATTCATGTGTTTCTCTTTCCTTCAGTGATTCTACTTGTTATCATCAGGTGTCTTCAATGTTGGCAATAAAAAATAAAAAGTTCTGAATTCATCTTTGACGTCTATCTGTTATTCAGATATTTTTGTTTAAATTTTACTCGTTTTAAATGGTTGACATTTAAGGAATTAATTTGATTAATTCTAACTCAATTCTATTTGTTAAATTTAATTAATAATATTGCTTGTAATCTGTTGCAAAAATTTTATGGAGTAGATTACTTTTTACAGTGCATGACACAACATAACATTGCAACTACATGAAAAGAGCTTTAACTGTTATAAAAATACAGATTTGTGAGCATTAGTGGAACTGAAGTTTTCAGAATAAACACGAAACATGTCGTCATGTCATGTCACAGTCACATGGCATCCGCGCTGTCTCAAGTCAGACAAAATTTCTAACCGGCATGCACTGCTTCAAGTCAGATGCTGATCGGTCTGTGCAGCGGTCAACATCTGGTCTGGTCAGATTCTGTAATGACAAGGATGACGTGTGTTGCATGTTTTTTCTTAAACAAGTTCCTGAATTTAACCAATCTTGATATTGAATATCTGATATTCAAACAAAACATTAACAAAAATTAAGATTACACTATATAGTAAATATATTCTTATTTCAATCACATCCACTTCTTTGGCTACAATCAACGAAGAAAAAAAAAAGAAAAAAAGAAAAAAAAAAAAAAAACACACATTGTCTGCCATGAATGACGATCAGATGATCAGATTACTTTCAAGTAACTAGTAAAGTCACGGAATCTATGAGGGAGGACTCAAAAGCAGGATGAGTGTAACAAGTTTATTTGACAACAGCGGACAAGATAAAGTGTGGAGGTGAACACAGTCCAAACAGTAGGCAGGTTGAGAGAGAGCGGCCGCTGAATCCGACCCAGGATGACAGTAGGTTAAGGAGCAGAGATGGTAAGGCAGTGCAAGACCGGAGAGAAACAGCATAGCCCAGGCAGGAACACAGAGCTCAAGAGGTCTCACACTCGTGGTCTCACAGGCACTGCACAGGTCTTGCTACTTGGCAAATAGAGAGAGCAGCCAGGGAAGCTCAGCTTGCTGGACAGGACTAGGAGAGACCAGACAGCAAACAAGACATGACATAAGACAAGGCAGATGGCTAAAACAAAAAGTTAAGCTTTAACTAGAGAAACTACTACAAATGTAATAAGCTAAATGAAGAGAAAACAGAAAACTAAGGCTAAGCAGTAACTAAGAGAACTAGTAAGAGAATAAATAGACTGGTAAAGCACAATAAAGAAAAACCAACTCCTAAAGTAACCTAAGAACTAAAGAAAACACTGAAAACACAAAAGGGAAAAATACTAAATAATAGCAAGGATACTCAGGAACAAGGCAGAACAGGACACAGCTAGAATTACAGGAAGAACTATAAGTAGCTTCTACAAATAACACTACAGGCTCAAGTATGAGGTAGCACGGAAGTACACAGTGGCACAAGGAGGGAAAGAGAGCACGATATAAAGGGAGCAAAGAACAAGAGGAACAGGTGACAACACTCAGGCTAATGAGGACTCAACAAGAAAGGGAGCAGAGAACATTAGGAACAGGTGAGCACACTCAGACAAACAAGGATTAATCAACGACTAAACAAGAGAGCGTGGTAATTGAAAACAAGGAGGCGGGAACAGAGGAGCACATGGTCAACACAAACACAGACAGAGCCATGTGTTCATGCACAACACAAACAAAGACAACAGACTGAACTGTCAGAGGAGAACTCTGTCAATCAGAGTTACTTTTTCAAATAAGTAACGCAAGTTAGTTGGTTTTCCTATTTATTTCCCATTGACTGACACCTCTGCTGTCCCCATGTTGAGAGAAATTGGGGTGAGAATTTCAAAACAACAACTTTATTTGGTAGCAGATAAATGTGTGGGAAATTATGTTAAAGTTTGAAACAAAAGGTGCAAAAAATTACAAAGAGTTAAACACATTAAAGCATAAATGGTTATAAAACTCCCCTATCTTTTACTGTAGTTTTATTAGGGGACCTGAGTCTTGGAATAATATGAAGTCATT
This sequence comes from Ctenopharyngodon idella, assembly GCF_019924925.1. Classification (NCBI taxonomy): domain Eukaryota; kingdom Metazoa; phylum Chordata; class Actinopteri; order Cypriniformes; family Xenocyprididae; genus Ctenopharyngodon; species Ctenopharyngodon idella. The sequence continues at coordinate 7,313,213 of NC_067231.1, forward strand.
TCTGATATCTCCTGAAAATAAAAAACATGATGTCATGGTGTACTAAATTTCAGCCTGATGCACAATAGGATCTTCAGAATGGTCACGTAAATTAACTGTCCAGAAAGAGGTTGTGTTACTTTACAGTGGTTTGTTCATTCCTGACGAGCTGAATGATTAAAGAACTTCTGGATATTGTGTGTGTGTGTGTGTGTGTGTGTGTGAGGAGAGTCTGATATGAAAGTGTAATGTGAGTCTTTGTATTGAATTGAGCAGTTTGGTCAAATGGATTACAGAGTTACAAGGGATTAAATTTGCATTTGCAATGCTCAAACCCCTTTCTATGAATATGATAACAATTAATGTCATGTGTATGTTGTTTTTGGTTTAGTTCTAGTTCCTGTACCTGTTTCCTTTGTTCACACTTTCCCACCACTAGTTGGTTTCCTTGGTTACTGATTATGTTACGCACCTGTTCCCGTTTCTGTTGATTAGCCTCCCTTGTGTATTTAAGCCTCCATTTCTCTTGGTTTTTCGTTCGGTGTTAATTGTCGTCTGATTTTAATTTATGATTAAAGACTTTGTTTGCTACTCCATTGTCATGCAATGGAGCTACAGTACTACAGACACAGTATGTGATAAAACACAGAACCCAAAATTTAAATGAACTTACCAGCTGTCCGCCTGCTCTGCTTGGAGCATGAGTATCATACCCTCGAGGACCAGACAAGAGACTTTTTGGGCCTGGTGTGCCTTACCACCAGTTTTATTATTTTTTTTATTTACTTTATTTTATTACATTTTGATATTTATTTACTAGAAAATAAAATTTATAACAAAAATTGCAAATCTTGCAAAAAAACAAATGATAAATAAAATTATTAATGTTTAGTTTGACCTCATGCTTTGAAACCAGACATTTTAAGCAAGGTTAAGCAACTTCTTTGAACATTTTGCTGAAAAAGAAAAACTTGTTTTAGACGCTATTTTGTTCCATATTCATGGAAAGTGCCAAAATAAAACATAGTAAACAAAAACTTGTTCATGGAGTGTGAACCTCAGTTCACACCAGAGCATAAGCAAAGCCTATACAGTTAAATATCATTCATAAGCCATTCAGTCCAAACTGCACACCTGTCAAATGTAAGGCCTGGCCTCCCCTTAGGCTCCTGAATCCATTATAAAGCTCATAATCTACCACAAGACACAAGGCTGCAAACCACCTACAGATAGATGTCAGACCAATCACACTCAAGATAATGACTCAATAGTTTCCCTCAAGCTGAAAGATCTATAAGCTCATATTTCATACATTTTCCTTTTAAAACGTATCTTTCATTTCCGACAGAGCACTAAAAATATATGAGGCCATGTATTACATGCACACTCACAAATGTGATTTTCCTAATGACTTTCTTGAAGCTGAGAATGACTCATGCAATTTAAAAAAAGACAAAAAACAAAAAACACTTTAAAGTACATTTTTAAAAAGTACATCATACATTTTAAAGTACATTTTCTACTGTATTATTTGAAATTATATTTATAAGCCAATATTGTTAATACATTTCAAATGTGCTAAAATTGCAACTTTATCATTACAAATGTGTAATTACAAATATATTTAAATACATGACATACAAGTTTCAATAGAAATGACATTAAAGTATATTTTAGTTTACCATAAATGCTAGTCAATACATTCAGCAGTACACTTTAACCATATTTCAAAGCTGTAGAAGTAATTATGAAATTATAAAGATGTACTTATTTAAGAGGGTCAAAGTATCTCTTGAATTCAACAAATTACATTTTTACATCATTGAAATGACTTGGAAAAAGTGTCCCAATAACCCTGAATTCACCCTATATTATTTTAAAGTTATATATAATTATATATATCCATAATAAGTACACTTTTTAAAAGTATTCTATACTTTTTTCAGTCAATGTCATGTCAGACATGATCTTTGAGCTGAAAACTGACTGAACAAGAAAAATGAGGAAGAAGATCTGGAATGAAGCAAGGACAATCGCATCCAATTTGCATACTCCAGGGCTAGAACTGCCATTTGGATTAATAGAAACACTCATGGACAGGTATATTAGACTAAAATCACATGACTTGGCAGTTTTACAGGTTGTTAAGCTGCCTTCAAGTCATGAAGGAATTATCGTTTTTACGAAATGAGTGCATGTGAATGGCAGCATAATATCATAATTGCCAGCAGGAAACTCTTTAAGTCCTGACTAAAGTTCAGGGCGTCAAATAAAGAATCATTGCACAAGCAAATCAATATTTCTCATTAGTTAGGCTCAATTGACAGCATTTGTGGCACAATGTTGATTACCACAAAAAGACCTTTTCTTTTTCTTTATAAACAATATTCACTTTAGCATGATATACTCAGTACTCAGTAACCCGTATGAAGTTATCAAATTGTACAACTTTTTTTGCCATGACAACATAATGCCTAAAACCCTAAAATGACGGAATTCAATTAATTTAAAATTTTTACAGCTCAAATAATGTTTTTTTTTTTTAATATAAATTATAGGCTTCAAATTTTTGCTTTTAAATCCTCTAAAAATGTGCTGCATCTTGTAATTTCGATTTTTGCTTCTATGCTGTTGATTGAGCTGCACTTGTATTGAACACAGAATATTCTTTTAATCATTAAAATCCTAACAGAGTATTTTAATATGCATTTAGATTGTGAATAGAAGCAATAAATTGTATCTTGTTTAAATCCTGAACATCTCCTCTTCATTCCTTAGCTTGTCCTTATACTTTTCTTTGTCTTGCCACCTGCTGTTACAGTTAATAAGACGCACCCAGTCATAAAACAAAAAGAGGTTTTATTTAGAAAATAAAAATATATTAAAGTATATTATATCCATAAATACTATAATAAGTACACTTTTTTTAAAAGTATTCTAAAGTGTACTTTTTTCAGTTAGTGTCATGTCAGACTTTGAAAAGTGACTAAACAAGAAAAATGAGGAAGAAGATTGTTTATAAATCTGGCATGCAGAATAGCATCAGTTTGCATACTTTCAGGGCTATAACTGCCATTTAGATTAATAGAAATGCTCATGGACAGGTATATTAGACTAAAATAAAAATAAAATAAATTGAAGTAAAGCAAAAGCTTACTCTCATCCACTCTGGCATCTTTCCTTTTGAAAATGCTTAAACAAGATCACCAGATGCACCAGACACCAGACATGATATACAGTACATCTCATCTCAAGATACTACAAACGTTGCACACATTGAAGGGTATCATGTATCTGACATCCGCTCATGGGACACATAACAGAAAAACTTAAGAATGATCTTGAGCACCCTCCTCTAACATTATTAGCATGGTACAAAAATCTTCACGCCAAAACAAGACCAAGGCCTTCCCTTACTGTACTCCACTATCCTTTATTTATCTCTCATTTGCTGTTCTGTGGCTGAATCCCACTGGAGCACTGCAATGGTGTCGGGTTTAGCGGCGGTATCGGTTATCAGGGATGGAGCGACATCAAAGCCGTGCTGTTAAAAGACACAGAGCTGAACTCAAGAGTGGAAAAGAAGAACTTGCCTCCATCCACTCCCATTCTCAATCACAGAGTGTAGTAAGGGACATGGCATCCATGGAAGAGAGGCTGGAGATGATGGGCTTTCTTATTTATTTTAATGTGCTATTTTGGAAAGTTTACATTAGCTTTTAATAGTTCCATGAAGTTTTAGTGAGTGGAATATTTGCTTGTGAGAAACTTGCCTCCATCTCCAATGGTTGCGTTTTTTTATTGACCCATGTCAAAGGTCAAAACATTCCACCTCAAAGTCTCCATAATATTGTATCTGTATTTGAAGTCTATTGGATGTTGTTAATGTTGTTAAAGCTAATGTAAACTTTTTTTTTTTTTTTTTTTTTTTTTTGTGCACATTTTAACATTCTTTGTGTGAAAATTATTAGTATAATCATTAAAACAGAAAGAACACACTTCTTTTCTACAAGTTGCATGATTTGAGGAGTCATTTATGTCTGCAGCACAAACATTTTTGGATGGGTTATGTGAGAAAGTTTATTATTTTATAGTCACCATGAAATCAAAATGTACAGTTCTTATATTTTATATGGAATAAAGCAGTATTTACTATAATAAATGATTTATCTGTGCACATCAATATTTGTTTTTTTAATTAATGTGACCCCATAATCTTTAAACAAAATAACTTCCCTAATCAATTCCCCATGGATAAAATTAAGCCCTGCCCTATATATATATATATATATATATATATATTTATTTATTTTTTTTATTTTTTTTTTTTCTCGAGAAGCTGTTTCACTTGGATATTCATCACAGTAGGGAAGAAAAGATGACCGTAACTTTATTTCATGCCGACTTTAAGGTTACAGCTTGTTTTAACACTCTAAGCCTAAATATGGGCAAAAATAGTTATTGGAAATAATAGAGCATGTGGCACAATTATATTTGCATAATTGTTGCCTTGTTAAAAATATTTAATCCTAAGAATGCAGGAAAAAAAACATCTTAAAGAGCGCAACATTCAGGTTTAGGAATTAAAAACCTATTCATTTTCTCCATAGGGGAATTGATTTTTGATGATAACTTATAATTTTTGTTCCGAAATTAAACAAAGGTCTTATGGGTTTGGAATGACATGAGGGTGAGTAATTAATGACAGAATTTTCATTTTTGGGTGAACTAACCCTTTAAAGACAGACCTACTTTGACAGACCAACTTTGTACCTCACAGGTACAAAGATATGCCTTTGTTGAAGCCATCAATCTACATTATTTCAACTTTTTCTTGAAATAATAGTTCTTAACAAATTGTTTTTATCCATAATTCTGCAAAAAATCTCAATCAATCAGATATTCCCATGAAGCACAGCAAAAGAATCGAGCTAGTTTCTCTATGGTCTCAAACTACTATAAGTAAGCAATATGATATGAGAGGCTGTGCTGTATCGTGAATAAGTCATGACTGAAGGGCGTTGTTAGGCATGACGCAAAGCGGAGTACAAATTTATAACACAATACAAATATTAAAGCCAAAAATATGTATCAATGCAACTTTAATGAAGTAAACTTTTAATAAAAGCCTTCTTTCTGCCGGAAAAAAATAGTCCCTGACCGTGAACACAACAGAAGTTACAATATTACGCCATTAGATGGCGGCAAATACTGTCTTTATGAGTGCGTCAGTCAGTAGCGAAGACTTTTACATTGAAAAGACTGAATTGTTGTGAATACGGAACAAGATGCAACTGTTATGTCAGTCACAAGAAAACATAAAGTTTATGTTGCTAAGAGTGTTTGCTAAAACCCTGCTAAAAACACAGCTATTGTACAGCCGTTTTATAAATATTTGTATATAATTTATATGCATATTTTGCAATAAACATAAAATATTGTACAAACCCGATTCCAAAAAAGTTGGGACACTGTACAAATTGTGAATAAAAAAGGAATGCAATAATTTACAAATCTCATAAACTTATATTTTATTCACAATAGAATATAGATAACATATCAAATGTTGAAAGTGAGACATTTTGAAATGTCATGCCAAATATTGGCTCATTTTGGATTTCATGAGAGCTACACATTCCAAAAAAGTTGGGACAGGTAGCAATAAGAGGCCGGAAAAGTTAAATGTACATATAAGGAACAGCTGGAGGACCAATTTGCAACTTATTAGGTCAATTGGCAACATGATTTGGTATAAAAAGAGCCTCTCAGAGTGGCAGTGTCTCTCAGAAGTCAAGATGGGCAGAGGATCACCAATTCCCCCAATGCTGCGGCGAAACATAGTGGAGCAATATCAGAAAGGAGTTTCTCAGAGAAAAATTGCAAAGAGTTTGAAGTTATCATCATCTACAGTGCATAATATCATCCAAAGATTCAGAGAATCTGGAACAATCTCTGTGCGTAAGGGTCAAGGCCGGAAAACCATACTGGATGCCCGTGATCTTCGGGCCCTTAGACGGCACTGCATCACATACAGGAATGCTACTGTAATGGAAATCACAACATGGGCTCAGGAATACTTCCAGAAAACATTGTCGGTGAACACAATCCACCATGCCATTCGCTGTTGCCGGCTAAAACTCTATAGGTCAAAAAAGAAGCCATATCTAAACATGATCCAGAAGCGCAGGCGTTTTCTCTGGGCCAAGACTCATTTAAAATGGACTGTGGCAAATTGGAAAACTGTTCTGTGGTCAGACGAATCAAAATTTGAAGTTCTTTTTGAAAAACTGGGACGCCATGTCATCCGGACTAAAGAGGACAAGGACAACCCAAGTTGTTATCAGCGCTCAGTTCAGAAGCCTGCATCTCTGATGGTATGGGGTTGCATGAGTGCATGTGGCATGGGCAGCTTACACATCTGGAAAGGCACCATCAATGCTGAAAGGTATATCCAAGTTCTAGAACAACATATGCTCCCATCCAGATGTCGTCTCTTTCAGGGAAGACCTTGCATTTTCCAACATGACAATGCCAGACCACATACTGCATCAATTACAACATCATGGCTGCATAGAAGGAGGATCCGGGTACTGAAATGGCCAGCCTGCAGTCCAGATCTTTCACCCTTAGAAAACATTTGGTGCATCATAAAGAGGAAGATGCGACAAAGAAGACCTAAGACAGTTGAGCAACTAGAAGCCTGTATTAGACAAGAATGGGACAACATTCCTATTCCTAAACTTGAGCAACTTGTCTCCTCAGTCCCCAGACGTTTGCAGACTGTTATAAAAAGAAGAGGGGATGCCACACAGTGGTAAACATGGCCTTGTCCCAACTTTTTTGAGATGTGTTGATGCCATGAAATTTAAAATCAACTTATTTTTCCCTTAAAATGATACATTTTCTCAGTTTAAACATTTGATATGTCATCTATGTTGTATTCTGAATAAAATATTGAAATTTGAAACTTCCACATCATTGCATTCCTTTTTTATTCACAATTTGTACAGTGTCCCAACTTTTTTGGAATCGGGTTTGTATGTTGTTTCTAATCAACATTTTTAAATCAAAAGTTCCCTTTCGAAGTAGAACTCAACACTGCATCTTGGATTGATGCTATGGGGAACACCATCAGCGTGACCGGTGTCTGAAGCACGCTTGAAAACATAACAATTTCATTGGCTGATGACAGTCCATGACGTCACTGTGTCCGTGAATACAAGAGGGCACCAGCAATTCACGTCATCAGCATTTTTCATCTTCAGGAGTTGTTTGTTTGTATTAGTGCATGGTGAAGGCGATTTAGTAGGCAAATCTCAAACAAGTGTTTCAGGAAGCGTGTGCCTCTGTGTCCCAGGTTTTTGACACATGAGGACACACACAATCTGTATGTTTTGTGTTTGGGTGAGGAGTACGTGTGTTCAGTTTTCGAGGAATCTAATTGTGGCCATTGTGAGGAACTTCCATTCATGCTTGACCTTATTCTCAAAAGATGAGAGACAAGCGCCTGCACCTCATGGCTCAGCCACAATGGAGGCTGAAGGTCGAGCTGGCAAAGGAATTCAAAAAAAGATATTGCTCTTTCACGTACCTGAGAAACCGGTTTGAGCAATCTGTTGGATCAGGATGTGCTGTCTCTTGAATCCTCTGATCCAACCAAGAAGAGGTGGATATGATTGAGGAGTCGAGGATAACGCTTGTACTGAGCCTTCTCAGCCTGCCAGCCCGAAGAGTTGTTTTGATGACATGGCCCGCAGCACTACTGGATTGGAAGTGAGGAAGTCGCTCATGGCAGACTCGGTGAGCGGTTCCTGTCAGGCCATAATTGTTCCTCGCCCATGAGCCTTCCATTTCTTCCTGAACTCCACTCGTGTAAAGTCGTGGAGGAAACCATATCCAGTTTGCATCTATCCTTTCAAGCATTCAAATTATGCGAATGTGGAGGGATTGCATGAGTGAGGATGCCTTATGTTGAAGAGACGCTTGCAAGCTATCTCTCACAGGGTGAATGATCCTCTTTGAAGTCTCCGACCCTGGGGTCTGAACCACTACAAACCATGCAGGGTGTATGCAGTAGCGGGTCAGGTTGCAGGCATACTAGATGGATCTGCTGAGAGATTTGGATCGGGGCAGGGACTTTCTCCTAAAGCAGTTGTTGAACTGTGCTGCACCACATATCTGGACCTCCCAGCCACCAACTAGGCAGCTAGGATACCTTCTGCTTCCTTGTTAGCCTCCCCAGCCTTGTGGTGGTGGTTTAGAGTTGCTCTCCTATGGTGGAATAATATTTTCTTCAACTCAGGGTTGAACAAAGTGAGCTACATTAAGACGCCCTCTCCAATGGTAGTTGGATTGTGAAGTAGGGTCTTTGCTCCTCTGTCTTTGATTTTCTTCTTCAAGGTGGATGCAGGTGAATTAGTATTTGAGGATGTTTTATCCCCTCTACCTAGTTTGCTTCCCTTCCCAACTACTGTTGTGTTTTTAAGTAGGGGTGTATGCTCCGCTTCAGAGGAATGGGTTCTGTAGGCCTCTCTAGTTGACCCATATAATAGAAAGTGTTAACGAGTTGAGGATCTGGGGTCTTTGAGTACAATTAGCTCCCTGGTGTCTCCCTTGTGGTAGGCTTTATGTGTATCCTGAGGCCCCCCTTAGAAGGGCAGCAGTATCGAAGATGATAGCTGCTCTTTAGGGTTGAGTGAATTGTGGAACCCTCCCCAACTGTCTGGGGTTTTAAAGTAGGGTCTTCTACTTCCCTTTGAGGCCTTAGCCGATCCATGTAGAACCTAACAAGTAGAACTATATGCCTTGTTGCATCCTTTTTTGTTATTATGTTCTCTCTTGAGTGCTGGGAGTCTTTTTGGATCCTGGATAAGTCCAGGCAGGGTGGGAGCCTGGTTGTTCTGGGGTAAGTAGAGCTGGAGCTCCCCTGCGGTTCCCTAAGGATGAATTTAAGGATGAGAATCATTGGCAAATATACTTGCAGTTCTCATATTTGCAGTTTTGAACTGCCTGAGTTCAGCTTTTTAGACACTATGTGCTCTTTATGGATAATACAGTGAAACGTCCAGCATTTAGGAAAATAGTCGTCAGCTTTACACAGCCCTACAAAGGCCTTTCTCAGATCCCAACATGGCTGGAGCTCTGCCTCTGTCCGTGGCTATTGCTATTAGTTTTGATAACTGCATATTTGTTTTCACAACAACAGTCATCAGTTTCTCTTTCAGATCGATGCCATGGGTTCTGTCTTTCAGTGGCACAGTGTCAAGCTGCTCTTCCTTACTTGTGCAGTCTTTTGACACAAACTGTACAAATATTGAACATTGCAAGACTAATCCAAAGCAATGCTGAAATACTGGCACTTCTGACGATCTGAATATAAGTTTGTTTCAACTGAGTTTTTAATGTCCAATATTTTCTGTTTAACTGTGTGCCGTGACAGTTGAAGGTCCATTACTGAAAGTTTCAAGCTGTCATTTTCGAGACAAAGAATAGCAACATCACTGAGGCACTTTTTAAACAAATTCCTCTTCATGGTATGGCTTTGATGCACAAGTTCCATGCTAGCTGATATGACAGTAAATGTGACTGTCTCTGAATGTGTGGTAAATTTCTGAAAAAGGTTACTTTGCTTCTCTAACTGACGTTTTAATGTGTTTATCTTGTGCTTCTGAAGTTCTCTGCCTTTGGGGAATTCCCAGACCATGGTAGGATGGAGTGATGTGAAACGGTGCTCAAGATTTGAAGCCTTAAAGGTCACCTATTATGCTAAATCCACTTTTACAAGGTGTTTGGATATAAATTGTGTGTGTACACAGCCACCCTACAATGATAAAAATCCATCCACTCCTTTTTTTTTTTTTTTTAAATCCCCATTAAACCAAAGCAGTCTCATTAGACAAGCCGTTTTGATTCTCTGAGTAATGTGACGTCCAGTAATGTGACGTTCTCTGAGTAATGTGCCCCGCCCATGCCTACTGACTGACAGTACTGTATTACCATAGTTTCCACCCTCAGCGAGCTATAAGCTGTCCGCCATTTTCTCCGTGCTCGAGCAGCTGTAGCGACAACAATGTCTGGTCAGTAATTGAGATGTTTTGTTGTTGGATGTAAGAGTGAACATAACAGTCCTCATTTACTGACATCTGAGCCGCTGAACGCAGTGGATTAGTTTTATTTTTGAAGGGAATGCGCTACAGATCTAATATACACATACGATTGCCCGCTATTTACGTTCACAGACATAACTGACTGTGTTTATGTGAACTGTGTGTGTGTTTTTGACAGAACCTTGTGTGTATTTGACAGTTTAAACAAAAAAATGTGAAAGAGAAGTTAACTCATGAGACTTGACGTCTGACAGCCAGCTGTCTGTGTGTGTGTGTGCTTCAGATAAGTGCGCTCAGAAAACAATCCATTAGAAGTTTAAACTGATACAGCTTTAAAACACATGGAAATAATAAACTTTAATGATGAAAGAAACTATGCTATCCGAGAGTGTTCGCGATGTAGATGATAATCAAAACCAAGCAGATGTCTAATGCAGATGCTAATATTTGGCAGAGAATCCGATTGAGGCAGGAACTGTGATCATAGAGAGGGGGCGGGTCACAGCAGCTCATTTGCATTTAAAGGCACATGCACGAAAACAGCCTGTTCTTGACTGTAGTCAGAAATGGGTATTTACAACATGGATTTATAAATAATCTGTGAGGTATTTTAAGCTGACACTTTCTGGGGACACCTGAGACTTAAATTACATCCTTGGGCATAATATGTGACCTTTAAAAAGCGACAATGATGTCTGGCATATCAAGCAGTATGGTTTTCCATTTCATTCAACAAAAAATATAAATCCTCCCATTCAGATAGAAATGTTCTGTGCTCATCTTCATATTTGCGCTTAGCTGTACGCTTCCCTAATTTTGCCAGGAGGATTAGCTCATGTTAGTCAATAGGCTAACGTAAGTTAAATCGCGTAAGAGTTTCTGTAAAAAAAAAAAAAACATAATAATAATAATAATCATACATTTTTAAAATCCAAATTAGATTAGGAAAATGGATTTATGCATTCCTATTTATTTCAAAATTAATTTTTGAAATGTAAAATATAAATCACGATAGTAAGCACCGAACATGTAGAGACTGAAGAGCTGCAAATGAGCAGTCAAAAGCTGCATGCTGTCTGATTTTCAAATACCATTCTGCTTCAAAAAGTTTTTAATGTTGCACTTCACCTCAAAGCTGGGTGGTTTGGTTCATGGTTTATAACTCTTTAAAAAATATGAATGGGAAAAATAATCAAAGCCACTGAAAAAGTAGGCGGGCACAGTTGCACTCTATTAGCAATGTAAGTGAATATTAAAAGAGCATTATGACTCTCTCAGAAATGAGAGTGTTGCTTTCAAGCGTAATTCTGACTGAGAAACAAAATTGGGTTAGTAACGACTAGCTGATCTTTTCCTCCATAAATCTCTGCGAATCAGATCTAATTTCAATCCTTGTTCAGAAAGAAGGAAGGAGGGTGGAGGCCAGAGCACTGCTAGGGAACTTTATTTGACCCTATTACAATAGGAAGAAATGTACCACCTATGTAATATTCATTGTCTTTATTTTCAAAAAAGGCTTGACAATTTGTATTATATAATATATAATATAATACAGAGAGTCTGGAAATAGATACATGAGGAAGTCATTTGTCTCTGAGATCTGAACTGATATGCTCTTTACCCTTATCAAATGAAGCACAAACACTTACTGCAGTGCATTAGTATCTAATGACAGAATACATTTCTAATAAAATAGGATGCTTCTGCTATTTTCCTCAGCAATTCATTTGAAGTTGTTTGTAATTCGTCATTTATTTAGATGATATGTCAAATGCAAACTAGTCTTTGTTCTGTGGCATGGTAATTTCCTCAGATTTACAGTTATAGAATTAGGTGCCTGTCACCAGCCCGTTCTCAGGAGTATAAGGTTCAACAATTAATCAGAAAAAGAAAAGGTACAAGACAACCTCCATGGAATATCTCGTCCAGTGAAAGATTTTGGTGTCACTTATGGAGATTGTGTTTCTGTAGGACAGTAAGAATGGGTCAAAATACATTAATCCAGTCCAGCATACTGAAGTTGATTTGTTAGCAGTGTAAAATGGAGACTAGAGATAACTCAAATTTATGGTAAAAAATAAAAAAAAAGTCAAAAGTAAATAAATAAATAAACACCAGTCTCTCCTGAATTAATTACTATTTTTAATGCGTTATGTAGATTTAGAAAATTAAAGGGGTCCTATTATGCCTTTTTACATTTTCAACTTTCTTTAGTGTGTAATGTTACTTTTTGAGCATGAAAAAGGTCTGCAAAGCACAAAAGGGGCTTTTGCACTGGGTAGTTATAGAAAGTCAGTTATAGGAACTAGCCACCAGGAGAACTACCCCGAGAACTAAATTTTCCCATAGGGTAATTTTTCTGGTTGCATTCACACCACAAGTAGGAACTTTGAAGTGACGCAAGCCAGCCGACAACTACGTCATTTAAGTGCACCATTCAACAATGTCAACAACTGGAGGATGGAGGATGCCGCGATCAGAGCTGTGTTTTTGTTGTGTTGTGGGTTTTGTGATAACGGAGATGGAATGCAAACGTATAAGTTATGTGATTGAATGAGGAAAAAGAAGGGCTTTGTCTCTTTAAAGTCGCCTTGGATTTCCTCCATAGCGTGACGGTTGAGAAGTGCCTGGACTGTCGATCCATCTATTGCTGTTTTCCTTGTTTCCTTGTTTTTAAAAATGGCGGGTGCTGGTGTTTTGCATGGCATGCTTTTGGCCAACCAACACACACTTATCACTGGTAGTTCCTATTGTGCTGGGTTAGACCCTACTCTGAAGTAGGAGCTAATTAGTCCCCTCAAAAGGCATTCCTATTTAATAAAATCATTCCCAGTTCCTGCAGTGCGAACACGCCAAAAAGCGGGTACTTCCACCAATAGTTTTAGGAACTATGAAAACGTTCCTGCAGTGTGAAAGCCCCTAAAGTCCACTCTAAAGGGAGTCATTCTCTATATACTAAGCACTGTTTCTGACCTCAATTGTAATCTTGAATTTTATTCCGGAAATGCACACAAAATGTCACAATATTCTTAATTTAAATAATTCCCACTAAAGGCATATGCAAAAAAAAAAAAAAAAAAAAAATGGTCCAGAGATCCAGGGTGGGGTTGGACAATCAGGGAGCCACTGCAGAGCAGGTGGCCAGGGTGGAGAAGGTGAATGAGGTGACCACTATGGCACTGCAGATGGAGCCGGAGACCACCACAGTGGAGTAGGAACAAGAGACCACCACAGCAGAATGGGAGAACACCAAGGTGGAGCCAATGGAGCAGGACAACCCCCATATCGGAGCTGATGGAACTGAAGTCCACCAGAGTGGAGCTGGTGGAGCAGGAGACCACCAAGGTGACACAGAAGGTGCAGGAGACCACCAAGGTGGAACTGAAGACCACCACGGTGGAGCCAGTGGAGCTGTAGACCACCAAGGCGGGGGAGATAGAGGTGACGACTACAACAGTGGAGCTAGAGACCTTAAAAATGGAGCCAGTGGAGGTGGAGACAACCACAGTGGAGCTGGCAGAGCTGGGCGCCATGGCAGAGTAGAAGACCACGGGAAGTCAGGGGACCATGGCAGAGTAGAGCCAGGGAGTACACAAAGTTCAGGGATAGCCTCCATGGTCATGACAGAGCACACAGAGAGTTCTAGGACAACCTCCATGGCTGAGACAGGGCAGAAAAGAGTTCACAGTCAGCCTCTGTGGCCGTAACAGAGCCGACAGGAAGCACAGGAAGTTCATAATTGGCCTCCGTGGCCAAAACAGAGCCGACAGGGAGCATAAAGAGTTCAGGAACTGCATCTGTGCCTGTAACAGAGTCGACAGAGGGTACAGAGAGTTTAGAGTTGGCCTCTGTGGCCTTAGCAGAGCCAAAAGAGGGCACAGAGAGTTTAAAAGGAGCTGTAGCAGGTCGCCGCTGCCTCTGGAAGAGCAGAAGTGTGTGCGGCCCACACACTGATGGTGGAAAGACCTCTGAGACCACTGGACCTGGGACCACCGGACTCGGACGTGCTGAGACCACAGCACTCAGGACCACTGGACTTAGAAGAGCTAAGACCACCGGACTCAGGACCATCAGATTTGGAACTGCCGGACTTGGATGCACTGGGACCACAGGACTGGGGACCACCAGACTCAGATGCGCTGAGACCACCGGACTTGGAAATACTGAGACTACCAGACTCGGGATCACCGGACTCAAAATGACAGGACTTGGGTGAGCTGGGACCACCGGACTTGGGATGCCGGCCACTCATGCCAACATCAGAGGAGGATCCGCCGCACTGGACACCAGTCTCATCCACCCAAAGACAGACCAAGTGGCCAGGATGGTACTGGCCGATGGTGTCCATGGTGGATCAAGCTCCATGGCAGTCGTTGCTTTATTTGATGTTTGTTTCATTGTGGGTTCCCTCATACGTCATACACTAAGGTATGTATATATATATTTACTTAGTACTTAGATCCTTCTGTGCTGTTGGGCACATCGGGTGACAAGGTCTCTCCACTGTTGTCGGTCCTCTGCAAGCACTTCAGCTTCGTCCCAGGATACGCTGGCAAGCTTGAGATCGATGATAAAAGTTCTGTCAAGTTCTGAAAGGTGTTGTGGGGTTGGCCCCGGCCACACTTTGCCCCCAGGGAGCACCAGTGCATTGCCACTCGGGGAATGCGATGTTGTTGCATTCATAGAATATGACCGGCTAGCCTGAGTCGTCGTTGTGTGATTGTGGCTTGAAGGCTGTTGGAATTTCCCCACCACATGGCTTCTTCATTGGTGATGCGATCGATGTACTGGATCTTGAGAATCTGCCAGAGAAATCGCTGGTGGAATGCGTTTATCCTCCGGACAGTGTTTGCCATTAGCTTCCACATTTTGCATGCATAGATTGAGGTCGGGACGACAATAGAGGCATATAGTCATAATTTGATCTTGAGGGAGATTGAAGCTGACTTCCAGATGTGATAGAGACGACAGAACACGGCCAAAGCTTTCCCGATCCGGTACTGGACATTGGTCTCGGCACTGCCACTGTGACAAAAAATGCTCCCCAAGTAGGTGAATTTTTCCACTGTCTCCAGTCGTGTCGCGTCAGTGGTAATGTTTGTTGGCATACCTACAGGTCCGGTCTTCATGATCTTCGATTTTTCCAATCTAATACACAGGCCGATCTTACTGGCTTTGTGACTAAGTCTCTCAGTTGCATTGTGGAGCTGAGTTTCGTCTTTGGTGAAAAGGGCCACGTCGTCTGCAAAATATAGATCTGTCAGGCGATCTTAGTCCGCCCAAGGGATGCCTGCTCCAAAGTACGCAGTTGCCTTCTTCATGACAAAGTCGAGGGCAACGAGAAAGAGGATCGGGGAAAGGATGCAGCCCTGGCGGATGCCAGTACTGATCTCAAAGAAAGCTGTGTCGGTTCTTATGCAGCATAAGGAGTTGAGATACAGGTTTTTAAAGATGATGATAAAGGCTTCAGGAACAACATAGAGCCAGAGGATCACCCACAATGAGTCTTGATAGATGTATATATATTTATATATATTTAAATGGGATGAAAGATATAAAATGTACTGAATGTTACCTTGCCACATGTCATTTTAACAAGAAACTATGCTTCTAACCATAGTACAAGAGCTGTAGATCCAACCACGTAAGTAGCAACTATGGTTTTGGGAAATGCCAAATCAATCAACTACATTGGAACTACAGAACTTGGCTAACAATGCTTTTGGGAAGCACCAGAGTGTTACAGACAGATTGGGACGAGAGGTGCTGCAATGTAGGATATGTGAAAATAATGTTTTTTGAACATTCAAGCATGACAATATATTCTAGTAGACCACAAAAACAAAATCAAGTATTTGAAAAAGTTAGGTCCTCTTTAAATTCAAATTGCTTTCGAATTTTGAAATGTAAGAAGTGTGCTTTCATGTGCTTTCCATAAAAAGTGTCCGGTCTATGAGGTTTTTTAAAAGCTGTATGCAATTTCTATAAAAATTCAAAATTTTCTTCATCTCTGCACTTTCTGTTCAACCCTGTTATTTGGTGGCATTTCACATAATTTAAAAATTATAATTAAAAATAATCTTTCTAACAACATTTTTTTAATAATAATAATAATAAAAAAGAATTCTCTAGTATTTTCAAGTTCAGAACAATTATTGGTCCTGAAAACATTAAATACTACATTAAATAATGTGCTCACCAATTGCTAACCAGTTTTTAATTATGAAACTAAACAATTATTATTAAAATCATGAAATTCTTTGTGCTAAATTGCAGTTATCTAAAGATATTCTTTACAGAAAGGGCATATGTCAGGACAAAAAGTCCTTCTCCAAGAAGTACAAGGTCTCTTGGAATCTGAGGTGCTTTTGAATCTCTTGAGTGATAATTCTGTAATTATTTTCCTTTTTGCATGGTGTAAGTATGTGCATGTGTAAGTGGTTAAGAGAAAGTTTAGGAGTGTGCACACAGTGTGATTTATTGTAGTATTTCTTCAGGAAGGCAGAACAAATCAGGGGTCAGACAGTAAGTGCATGTAAAGCGTGTGTGTACTGTGCATTATTCTTTTCATGTCTCCTAGTTCATTAGGTGACCTCTTTATGTCCTGCTTTTTCCTTTGAATATTTTACTTTCTCTGTGACTGTATAGATAGGGAAACAGCAAGGGGCAGAGTGAATCCATATGACGAGGAGCTCATACAGTATTTTCTTAAGAGATACACCTACAGTGACCTCAAAAACAATTTGTACACTTAGGGATCACCAAAAAATGAAAATTTTGTCATTAATCACTCACCCTCATGTCTTTCCAAACCCATAAGACTTTTCATCTTTGAAAAACACAAATGAAGATATATTTAATATTCTCAAAGTAACCTTTTGTTTTGTCAAGATTTAGTCTTTCTCAAAATCTAGTACACAATTTTTCAGACAGTCAACAACATCAGTGTAGACTAAACTGTGGATCACTCTCATTACTATACAGAATGCATGTATCTGCAGCTTACATTATGTACATACATTATTGGATGTACATATCACTGAAAAAGGAAGTAGTATTTGGATGAGCCTGTAATTATTTCATTTAACAGAGAACTTTTTCATTCCATGATTACAGTTACTGAGGTTTCTTTTTCCTGTGAAAAGTAAAACATCGAATACAATATATATGATTGTAGCATGTGCTGCAGTGCATGTAAAACAATAAAAAAGACATCTCTAGTAAAAAAGACACTTGTAAAGATAGTATAAAGGTACCAGTATTTACTGTTTTTGACTAGTGTGAATGTTTGTTATGTCATGGTAGAACGAACTGTTGTATAAAGTATGATGTATGATACAGTATGTTAATTATCTTTAGGTACCATTATGTACATTTTTACACTTCTGTTAATTTATGAACAGAATACTCCATGAACCAGGTGTTAACACATACTTGCATGGAAAAAAACATTTTATTCATTATACATCATACACGATGTTTGGAGAACATTATGTGCCCAAGGTCAGCAATAACAATTTATCATAAATTTACACCTTTGAAAAAGCAACAGTCTCCAAACTTTGGACAATGACAGGCATTCATCTTAGAAACCTACAGGCATGAAACACAAAAATGACAGAGAAGAAGATTTATGCACCTTTCAGGCTGATCAGTTCCAAAGCCAGCTGGATTATTTTAAATAGAACATTGTGACATCCAACCGCCTGAAGACTTGAGATGAACCGTATTATTTAAAGGTGCAGTGTGTAATTTCTGTGCCAATAACAGCATTTATGTCTCTTCCCGTACTCACGTCATTGGCACTAATTTTAAAACAAAATATAAAGACCATAATAGAGTCTTATGCCCTACCACTGACATCCAAATGGTCAAAAGTAATTTTTAACAGTATAGGCCTACTAAAATTGCTGTCGCTTGAGCTTATATTGAACACAGAATATTCTTTTGTAATGCAGTGGATTAAAATAGACTTGAGTCAGCTAGTTAGAGGCTGCTTTGCTATATCACACACAGTGTGACTTCTCAAGACTATTATTTAATGCAATTGACACTACAGGCAAAACCATTATTGTTGTTGTTTTTTCATGTACTCTGCAATTTTGAGATTTTGGGCTGTTCTGCTTCTGTAACATGTCTTCTTTAAGACTAGTGAAAAGAAAATATCCAAACTACGAATTTAAGTTAAAAAAAAAAAAAAAAACTTTATTCAACAATTTCTTCTCTCCCCTGTCAGTCTCTTATGCTGTTTATGTTGTATAGACAGTGCAGTGTTTCCAGGTTCTACGTCAAAACACTGGGCCCTGTCACACACCTGGTGCAATGCGGCGCCAGGCGCGACGCAAGTGTTTTTTTGCTAGTTTCACCCCGATGCAGTTATCATTTTCACGTCCTGCGCCACGTTGTTTAAATATTGTGCGCCCATTTGTGCACCCATGGGCGTGCTGGTCTGAAAGCGAGGTGTGTTCAGGTGCATTGTTGGCATATTGCTATTTTGAGGCAACTGAATTAGACTGCGCTATTGACTTTAGACCAGGTTTCAGGTCAATGGCGCAGTCTAATTCAGTTGCCTCAAAATAGCAATATGCCAACAATGCACCTGAACACACCTCGCTTTCAGACCAGCACGCCCATGGTCGCACATATTTGTTTTGTTATTTAAAGAAAGCGTTAAGGCCTTTGCACACTGAGTCCGAAATTCGCATGCGAAATTTTCGCACGTTAAAAAATAAATACGACCTCACGTTATGTCAATCACGTTTGCACACTGCCTCCAAAACTTTCGTCCGTCACAAAAAAATTCGGATCACGTTCGATTTTCTGCGTTTTTCGCATCTGTGGCACGCATTTTGAGAGACGTTTTGACAATTCAGAGCCACCGTACGCAAACGCCAAAATCCCCAATGCCATCTGACAAGTTGATCCACGTCGTGTACAGCACAAAGCAGTAGCACTGTATGACAAACAAATTGCGGAAAGAGACAGAATATAAAGTGCCAGTATCGCTAGCAAAGCATCAAACTGAGGCACTGACATCTTAAAGTAAACTTTGAAACGCTTGGGATAATCACGCAGCTCCTTGATGAGGTGGAACTCTCCTTCCTCTCTACGCAATCTCAGGATTGGATGTACCCAATATTTCCTCTTTCTTTTTGTCTTTTTAAGAAGAGAGAGGACAACTAAATCATGTTCACTGCTTGAAGGCTTCATTTTGTATTATTTTGCGAATTTTTTTCGCAACGGATTCATTAATACGCATCGCACTTACTGTGCAAGGTCTCTGTGCGTGACAAATTTTTAGGATCACGGATACGAAAAAAGCATACAAAAATTTTGGACTCAAAGGCCTTTAGTAATATGCGCCTATATGCGGGCGCACACCGTGCATACACTCTGGTTATTGCACACACATGGACACAAACATGCCAGCAGGACACAAACATGCCAAATATTAAAAATAAAAGGATTACAATGTAAAAGATTATTATTGTGTGCATAAAGATAAAAATGCTTCGGTGGAATCTGGCTTTTCCCGTAGATGGTCTGAGCAGACTCATTTCCTCCCCAGAGAAGCGTTCAGTTTTTCCGCTTGTAAATTCCGCCATGTAAACAGAGAATCCCCCATGGCGTGAGCGCAACTGGCTTTTAAAGGGAATGGGAGATGAGACTCTGATTGGTTTATTGCATGTTACACCCAAAACACACTCATTACTCATTAAGAGAATAGGGACAACCCTTTTAGACCATGCGCCGGGCACGCCGGCCATTTCTCCCGATCCTTTCTCCTTAAACTAGCAAAAGTGGATTCGGACACACCCTAAGCGCACTTGCGCCATGCGCTTTAGACCATGCGCTTATATCGTTAAAATAGGGCCCTCTGGCTCAGTATTGGCCGATGCTGTTCACGTGAGCAGCATGAAGCATGCGTGTAATGCTGGTGCAGGAACCGACCAATAATGAGTCGTCATTCTGACGTAGAACCCGAAAACGCTGCACTGTCTATACAACGTAAAGAGCATAAGAGACTGACAGGGGAGAGAAGAAATTGCTGAATAAAGTTGTTATTTTTGTTTTGTTTTTGCACAAAAAAAAAATTCTCGTCACTTCATAACATTAATGTTGAACCACTGTAGTCACATGGACTATTTTAACGATGTCTTTACTACGTTTCTGGACCTTGAATGTGGTAATTATGTTGCTTTCTCTTGGGGATAAGAAAAATCTCGGATTTCATCAAAAATATCTTACTTTGTGTTCTGACGATGAACGACGGTCTTACGGGTTTGGAACGACATGAGGGTGAGTAATTAATGACAGAAATTTCATTTTTGGGTGAACTAACCCTTTAATGGACAAAATCAAATTCCGCCCCACATTTTCTTTTTTGTTTGAGAAGCCATTTCAGATATCCATCACAATAGGGAACTGACTATTTCTCTTGTCGTGCAACAAAGGTCATGCAAATCCATCAGCTAGTTAGTAAGAATTTTTTGGGGCTATCCTTTTGGGAAATATCCTTTTAACACATTTCCTCATTTTTAGTGCTTAGCTTGAAGGTTGACATTTGCAACAAAATATTTGTTATTGAAATATTTGCACCATCTGCAATGAACCCTCTACATAAACATATCATTCCTGACCATGTTTTTCCTTCAGTAAAGCGCTCAGGACATAATCCCAGCCATTGGACCTCCTTCCCAGCCAATATTGGTTTCACATTTTTATCATCACCTCATTGACCAGCTCCCTAAAGGAGCAGAATGGGGCTGTGGTGAAATCTTAGCGGCTTTACAACGGATGAAATCTGGTTCTTTATCCAAACAAGCCTAGTATATGAAAATATGGAAAAATATCACCCAAGTCATCTGGCTGAGAAACCAGTAGGAGCATCCCAAAAAAAACATTATAGTTCTGGTCAATATGAACAGAATGTGTATCTGAAAGACATGTTGCTTTAATAAACTTATGACCACTAGTGGATTAAGTTTACAAAGAACTATTTGTTCATCTCAGTAATCGCAATTTCCTGTCGTCACCTACTGGAAACACTTTCAAACCTCACAGAAACCTCAAAGTTCCGACACCCACTTATAAACCTATTCTACAGAGCCTCTTGGGGAATAGATCTGTTATGAGAGTGTCATGTCTGTTTTCACGGCCGAGATTAAGACCCATTTCTGTCATGTTAGCAGCTTCTAACAGGAAAGATCAGGACTTCGCTCAGCTCAAAGAGAAGAATGTTTGGGGAGCTCTTTTATGTCCTCTTTATGTTTTTAACAATGGAGAGAAACATAATAGAGTAAGTTTACACTGCCAGACTCTTTCAAGCAGTCTCCCTCATGTTAGAGACACATGTAATAATACACCTTAGGATTCGGAAGCAAAATACAACTTTGCATTGTAAACATTAGTCATTCCTTTAGTTCGATAGCTTACATGTAAGCTAGATTTAATGTACAACAAAAAAACTCTATAGAAGCAAAAATATATCTTGACATTACATTTTACTCAAGGGAACTTGAGCTTCTTTTTTAAAGCCATAGGATAATAGCCTCACTGAAATAAGCATATTAAAACAAACACAACCTTTTTCATTTTTCTTTGTTACTGTACAGTTAAATGCTGATATAACTGAACATTAACATTTCATTGTTATTACAAGGGGTTACACAGCTCCAGTTTTTTTAATTTATGTATTTTCATTTGCAACAATGAAAATTCATAATGTAAACTTACATAATATCGCCCCCTTTCAGAATAAAGTGGTATTGCATGACCCCACATTACATCTTTAACTAAATGACAGGAGGCAATCCACCAAGCCAACACATATGTAAGTGGACAGACATAGCTAGATAGATAGTTACATTTGAATTCATGGACATCAAGTTTGTCAGTTATTGAATATTATTGTTTATAAAACGGAGAGTTCCGGCCCTTGATTCTGATTGGTTGAATCACGTTTGAAGCCATTGTAAAATTCACGAAAACATACAACTGGCCGCATTACATAAGTATGGCTGCACCACTGAGTGTGTTGCCACTCTTAGCAACATAAACACATATTTGCTCTGAATTGATTTTATTCATTGAAGCTTACTGAATTATGTAAAAGAGTACTGGGAGAGAGATATCGAGTGACCGAGTGTATTACTTGCATTCAGATTTAGCCTTTTCCTTCAGGTCAGTCCTATGTTCATAATAAAAATCCGTTTGAATGTCAGCTGCGATCTTGTTCTTTTAACATTTAATGGGTTTTTTCTCCGTGCCCTGCTAATACTGACAACGCTAGTCAAAGTATTTGTCATTTGCGTCTTGTTCCGTGTTCACAACAAGTTTCAATATAAAAGTCTTTGCGACTGAGGGACTCGCTCATAAAGACAATCTTTGCCGCCATCTACAGGCGTAATAAATGTAACTTCTGTTGCTGTTCACGGTCAGGGACTATTTTTTCCAGCGGAATGAAGGCTTTTAATGATTTTACTTAATGAAAGTTGCATTGATACATATTTTTTGGCTTTCATAGTTGTATTGTGTGGTAACCGTTTTATAAAAGCAATAAGCCCCGTGAAGTCGTGGTTTACACTGAATTTATAACAGCTAAGGGGGTTTTAGGCACTCCACTCTGCATCGTGCCTAACAAAGCCCCTTAAGTGTTATAAATTCACAGTAAACCACGGATTCTTGGGGCTTATTGCTTTATTATATATATTTACAATATACTGAAACATTCTGAAACATAAGGCCCCAGCAGCGCGGCTCATTCTCTGAGGTGGCTGCAGATGTTTTTGAAATGCCTATAACATCTCATGGTCATAAGTGTTTGTAGTGAGGATTATTTTGTGAATGAAGTCATCCTGTACATGCACCCCCCTCTCTGCACAAATAATCAACCACGGCACTCTGAATGACCGCGGACCTAATCAATCAATCTTCTGTTCTTTAGGGGGCAAAACAAATCTCGAATGTTCCTTACTGTGATGGCACAGCCCAGACAGACGCTACAAGAGTTTACGTTGAAATAAATGCCAGGTACAGCTTATTGTGTAACCAAAATACCAATAATACACACACACACACACACACACACACACACACACTGGGACTCTTATTTTGAAATGTCTTTGCTGTACTACTTCCAGCTGCTCATTCAAAAAGATGGAGATAAAATTTACAATCATTTACAACATATTACAAAATAAACATTAAGAACAAACTGTCATCAACAGTAGATCATAAACAATCGTTTGGCATAAATGCTCATATTCAATGATTGAAAACTGCTCTGAAACTGCGTTTGGACTTTGAAATGTACAGGGCTCACATTTATTAAAGGGATAGTTCACCTAAAAATGAAAATTCTGTCATCATTTACTCACCTTCATCTAGTTCCAAACCCGTAAGACTTTCGTTCATCTTCAGAACACAAATGAAAATATCTTTAATGAAATTTGAGAGATTTCTGTCCCACCACTGACTACCACTTTGACGCTTCAAAAAGTTCATAAAGAGATCGTAAAACTAATCCATACGAATCAAGCGGTTTAGTCCAAATTTTCTGAAGAGAGTCAATCGCTTTATATGATGAACAGATTGAATTTAGGCTTTCACATATAACCGTTCATCAGCAAACATAAACAAACCTCATTGGTTCTTCTGGTAGCTCAAACTTGCTGCGCAACACACAAGAATGAACCTCATTGGTTCACACACGTCAAGCAAACATGCTTGAGCTTCCATTTATCATAACTGATGTGTGCGATGATGAATGTTTATATGTGAATTAAATCCTAAATTAAATCTGTCCATCCTATACTGTAAAGCGATCGAGTCTCTTCAGAAAATTTGGACTAAACCGCTCAATTCATTTGGATTAGTTTTACAATCTCTTTATGAACTTTTTGAAGTGTCAAAGTTTAATTTGTGTGGACTGTCAATGGAGGGACAGAAATCTCTCAAATTTAATTAAAAATATCTTCATTTGTGTTCTGAAGATTGTGTTCTGAGAATTTTCCTTTTGTGAACTAACCCTTTAAATCATCACCTTTTGAAGTTTATCCTGTTATCTTGAGTCTACAAATGTAAGAGCTCTTGAACTTATGATTCAGATGTTTTTTATAGCATTTACACTAAGATATTGACTTCCATATGAAAAAAAAAAAATACTATGGAAGTCAATGGGGCCCATCAACTGTCCGATTACCAACATTCTTCAAAATTTCTTCTTTTGTGTTCAGCAGAAGAAAGAAATTCATACAGGTATGGAACAACTTGAGGGTGAGTAAATGAAATTTTCATTTGGGGTGAAATATCCCTTTAAGTCTGTCACCAAAGTCATTTTTGAGTAAATTGCGCCATCTATTGAAAGGCTAAAGACTCTCTGTCAGAGTAACCTTTTTAAGAAGACCTTTTTGAGTAGTCAACAACAACAAAAAAAATTGTAAGAAAACAGCTCTGATTTGATTTGGGTACCTCCATATTACAAATTGTTCTCATTCAAATTATTGTGGATAGATTCATCTTAAATCTGAAACTCTTTCTCTCTCTCTCTATATATATTTATTAAACATGAAAAAAAGTTCATAGCATTGGATGCTTCACACACAAACACACACACAAAACACTTCTGTTATTGCTGTCTGTCTTGTTTATTTGGATAAGAGGAAGATAACTTCAGACAATATTGATACATGATTGATGAAGCATTTCCCTTGAGGTGTCAATATGTGTATCTGTAAAAAATATCATTTCTGGATAAAGATAGACATTCAGATTTTATAGCTTATGTGTATGTGCACACTTTCTGTTTCTTTAAGGATTTTAAATGGTGATTCACATTCACAGAAGAGTTCTTGTATCTGATGTCATGTTGAATAGAAGTGCAGCGTTTAAGAAACCCAGCTGATTCGCTAGACTTTGCTCAGAAATCAGGCCTGTCCTTCTTCAGTTTAGAGTAGTCCATGTTGACAGAGAAGAGCTGTGGGAAGTGAAAATAAAAAAGTACCAAATATTACCATCATGAGACTATTTGTGAATTATAAGGATATAGGCTAACAGGCTATATTAGCTAAATATACAAAGCTGGATAATCAGAAATGGGTCAAAATGTGGTCTACGTAAATGTTGCTATCACCTTGTACTGGTCATTTGGACCCAGTTTATTCCAAGGCTCTGGGTTGTTCTTGCGATCCCATCTGTTGACAGATTTCAGTCAGTTCTCCATAAACTCTGAACTATATTGAAACCTAAAGATTGCTGCCTGTTTGATAAGGTACTTAATAAAAATTTTACTCACGAGCAGTCAGGGTTCTTTAGAGCGATGCGGCCCAGGTAAAGCATAGACATGGTCGCTCCACCACCGATGAAAATAAAGAGAGGAATCAACTTCAAAGAGAGAAAGAATTATAAATAAATTACTAAAGAAATGACAAAATTGGCCAATAGTAAAGCTGAACACCCAATAACCTGCCTATTATGCCACCTATAGGCTAATAAAAGACTGTCAACCCTGTTATCATCACATATATAGACCCTGAAACATAATTTGTCTAATGGAACGTTTAAATATTCAAAAATCACTTTAGGTACGTTTCCTAGAATGATCCATATAATGCTGTCTATGTAGGCAGCTCACTAGGTTTTGAGACACTGACGTGCTTGTCTGATGGAATTAGATCAATGGTATTTATATTGAGCAAAAAGCTAATTTCTTGCACATATATAGGCTATATATAAGTATATTAATAATCCTGAACTGCAGCATTGTATTAGTTACTGTACAACAAAATATGTAGAAAATGTTGGCCTATCAACCACAGACTTTTTTCTTTTTTTTTCAATTAGCCTAAGTATTCGTCCAAAATTCCTTCGCACAGGCTAATGTATGTTCTGTCCTATTATTTTATGCTTAAGTCTTTTAAGTCTCGATAGAAATATGTTATGTTAAATGAATAAAAAAAAAGGCTAAGCTGATTTCACCTCAATGCCCTTGACAGCTGCTGAACAGCCATGTATGACAGATACCAAGACCTACAGCAGGCATACGTGCTCAGCCACTGTTGTTATATGGGGAATTCACGTACACACTGTATTATAGACAGAAATACATTTGGGAAATGCCAATGCCCTCACCATCTCACAGAATGGCCAGAATATCTAATCACTGTGACATGAAATAAACCATGATTATTCCCCTAGTATGCGGCCATTCAATTTACTTAAAACCAAACAGCCTATTTATATTAAGTATATATCATCCCTCGAGCAGCGGACGAGGATGTATTTATCTAACGCCTGAAACGATTCAGAGACACAATTTGAGAATGAATGAATCATCATTATTAACAGACATGAGCATCATCAGTGTCAAATGTGAAATACTTACAGCCGGGTGGCTTTTCAGTTGTTTCAGTACGGTATTCAGCATGTCAAACCCCCAAAATATTTCTATACAACAGGATTTGATGAGCGTTCGTACACTGAACTGTAGGCTATGTTTCCTGAGCGGAGTGTGAAGGGATGCCTGATACAAATGAGCTGAAGGCTTGTCCAGCTGCTCCGTTCTGGCGATAGAGGGCGCCCGCGGGTAACACATTCCTCCTCATTCAAATCTCGGGCCGGAGAAATTCGTCCTTATAAAAATCAAAAAGGTACTGTCGTTGTCAAGCAAAATGATCGAGGTCTATTTGTAGATCATAAATGCTGGTGAATAAAACTAAATTAGTAATACGTTTAGATTCTTTGAAACCTCTGTCATCTGAATTTATATGTACTGATATTGTTTTAAAACATTTCCCGGTTTGACAAGGCTCAAGCCTAGTGCCAGACTAAAATGCATATTTGAGCTGTTTTAACTGAAAACAATTTACACTGACACACACGGATAGCCTACACAAAAGTAAGTTTTTTTTTTTTAAATGCGCGTTTATAAAAGCTACTTAAACATCCTAATATAACTATAGTTATATAACTATAACAATAACTAGCTATAACTATAACAAATATAACCTTATAAGACCACCCCTGGCTTAATCTAAGTCCTGTCTGTGAAACCAGGCCTAACTAATATCAGGAAAATAAGTGAAATCTCAAGGTAGGCCTTTTGTTCATGGGATCTAGCTAACTTTTTTTGTTCGCAGTACGTTCTGGGAAGGTTATTTTTGGAAAAAAGAGAACGTTCTTGTTTGGTTCCCACATGGGAACATTCTGTGATAGGAAACTGAATCGTGAAAAAAAATGTAAGGGCACACAAATTAAGTTTTTCCTGTTTAGTGCAGATTACATTATGTGAGATTGACAATTTTTTTTTACAGTCTTACCATTCAAAATCAGTTTGCTATTTCTCAAAATGCACCCACTTTGAAGTTAGTGATTGAATAGACATTCAGTCACTATTCTTGCTAATTTCTCCTTTATCAGTGCCAAAAACATACTGCAGACATGCAAGGATTTTTAAATTGATTTACAGCAATAAAAGAATAATAATAATAAAAAACAAGATTGATGAATCACCAATTTGCATGTAGTTTCCCCAAGCACTTCCCAACAAGAAGGCCAATAGTTCAAACTAATACATTTGAACATAAAGCATTTTAACCTAAACTTAAAACATCAACAAAAATCATGTGCATTAAATGAGCACATTGAATAAAGAAATACTTTGAAGTCAGATAATGCGTCACCACATTCTATAGCTTATGTTTAGCAAAAACGTATGTGCAAACAGTACAGAGCACCCAACTGATTTTACATTCATGTCCAGATTCATCTATTCAAGTATAAAATTAACATTTATATGTACAAGGTACACAATTTTAACATAAAAAAAAAAAAAAAAACACAAATGTAAAGGGTGATATTCACCTTAAATCAAATGACATGAATATACCCACCCACAGTACCTAATTCAATCTTTTCAATAACTGCAACTAAATAAAGCTAAGGTAAAATATAAAAAAATAAAACAATTGCCAATTTAATTGTTCATTATAATGCTGAAGTGGGTGGTAAAATACTGATTTAAAATACAAGCACTGTCTTAATCGTACCATTTGTCTTTATATAACAACAAAATCTACTTATTCTTTCCTATTCATCATTCAATATTCAAAGGACAGCCTTTCTCTTATAAAACCGTCTATTATTATACCATAAATCTATCATGTCTGCCATTCCAATAGGATATTTTCACCACTCTCACTGTGAGCCATATAAAGAAAGCTGGCACTCTCTTATTACAATTATTTTTTAAATTAGAAAATAAATGTATATATTTTTCACTGTTCAACAATGAAAAAATGTAATTTCTCGTAGTAAGGATGCTGAAGCAAGTGCAACATTACAAGCAAAGTACTGAGTGTTTTTAAAGACACGGTCACTTCATCTCTCTCTCTCTTTCTTTTCTTATCAAGTCATCACTGTCCCACCCAGCAGGACCCTGGAGAAACTGAGAGGCTGCAGATCAGGAAGTCCACTGGAGGAGGAAGGAGGGGCTTCGGGAGATTGACAGGGCAGAAGGCTGAGCCTGTGTGTGTGGTGAAGTTCACTTTGTTGGGGTCGGGGCAAGATGACACATACAAGCCTGGAGGGCTGAATTAGAGGATAGGAATAAAAAAATAAATGAAATATGATGCGAGGTGAAGGAAAACTACGAAAACAGCACTGTCGTTCAAAGCAAAATGCAGTTAATCAGTCAGAACACCTTAGCAATGACATAGCAACACCATCATGGTATGCCTACTTACACGTTCTCTTCACACACTCGGACTCTCTCACAGCCCTCTGGTGGATCTCTCTGAAAGCAGTAGGTCTTATTAGGCCGTGGTGATGAAGATAACATCAGGATACGTGAGTTGACCTCCTCAACTGAGGACAGAGCAGGTTCACAATCAGCTCAAATCAGACAAGAATACATAGCATAGTAAGGTGACCAAATGTCTGAAATCTTACTTGTTTTTATCTATTAAAAAAAAAAAAAAAAAAAAAAAAAAAACACGTGACAAATTTTTAAATATGATCAAAGATGACTGTAAAAATAAATCTGCATTGTTTATCCTTTTGATCTTTAATTCATAAAATTAGCAAAAATCTAACCTTTCATTGAAAGAAAAGAATTGAAAGTGGGAAAAAAAAAAAAAAAAAAAAAAAAAAAAAAAAAATCACATTATGAAATTAATGTTTTTCCTCAAACACGTTGGCCACAATTATTGGCCACCCTAGAATTTTTTTATGAGTAAAATATCTCTGAAGTATATTCCCATTCATATTTACATTTTTCACAAAATAGAAAGTGGCTGTAAGAAAATAGCTAAAGTATTGAAAGTATTAAGTTGTTCGGGAGGGTTTCAAGAAAAATCTTCTGCTCTCATCCAGAAACAATCTCCAGAATATTCAGTTGTCAGACAAGACTGGAACTTCAAACGGGACCGGCTTCTATGGTCAGATGAAACTAAAAAAATAAAATGAAAATAAAAAAGAGCTTTTTGGCAGCAAATCCACCAGATGGGTTTGGTGCACATATGGATAAAAAGTACCCCAAAGTATTGAATAAAAGGGTGCCAATAATTGTGGCCAACGTGTTTTGGAGAAAAACATTTATTTCATAATGTGATTTTCCCCCCCACTTTCAATTCTTAATAATAATATAATTGTGTTATTAAAAATGCCAATTATGTTTCTACTCATTTTCTGAAATATAAACATTTAAATGGTAGCCATCATAAAAACATTTACAGACATCCCACCTCTCCTGGAAGTTCCGGGAGTCTCCTGCAAGTTGTGGGAGTCTCCCGCATATTGATAGCAGCTTCCTGACGCCCGCAAATTATATACAATATCACGGAAATCAAAACTGCGAGACTAAAGCCCTGTTGCCACCTGGTATTATTTTTCGGTGATCCGATCACAAATGGTCAACCAACACCTATTACTGTTTTCACCTGGAAATATTATGCATTTCCTGTGGCTTACGTGAATGAATGTATAATATAATATAATATAATATAATATAATATAGACTAAAAAAAGATTAATTCTCAGGACTTGAATTGGTACCGTTTCATCAAAATGAGAATCAAGAAATCAATATGTTTAACCCAGCCCTATTTTCTAATTTCATTTCACATTTTCATTTTCACAAACTGTGAATATACTGTATATAATAATTACAACTTTTTTTCTTTCTTTTTTTTTTATTTTATGTTTGTGCTTTTGGAAATGGAACTTTACTATCCCTAATTAGGCTTATTATTTTGCCTTTTAGACTTATTTTTGAGCACAAAGTGCTTTCTGTAAAACGTAAGTGTAATTGTTGCAAGTGTAATTGTTCAGTTCAGGCTGTACTTTCACCCATGTGATATAGTTAAGATGTGTGTGGGAACTGTGGCTGCTGAACTTTTGGGAACATCTAAAATTGTGTGGAAAACAGGCCCTGTTATACAGTACATACTGTACAAAAAGTAAAACTATATTACATTAATCAGTGTAACATGCAGCCCTCTGTTGGTGAAAATAATCACTACACAATTGCTCTGGTAGACTGCAGGGTATGTAGGTCAGGCTTTTTGCTGTGTATTTAAGGGGTGTTTTGAACATGCTGTAAAATGGGGATAGATTTAGTCGAGGACAGGACACCAATAACGGGGACTGTTTCCGGAAACAGGGACGTCTGGCCACCCTGTTTCCCACCCTGGTAAGAGTTTGAAAAAAAGAAACCTACCAGTGTCAAGATCTAAAGGGCGCTGCGGAGAGCAAGATGTGGCTGAAGATGAAGAGGACTGGGAAGCTACACAGGAAGACTCAATCTGAAATCCACTCCTGGAGCTCAGGTGTGGAACAGGAGCCCTGTGGCCATCAGGAACCTCATATAGCTAAAAAAAACACAGATACAATTACATACAGGTTTCCAGTTGTGCAGGTTTGTAAAAAATAAATAAATAAATTACTGAGGACTTGACTGTCCAGTTTAAATAATATGCAAATTAGCATGATATCAGCCTTCACAATCAGTTGAAATGGTGAAACGTGTTAAGAAACGTACTCTACAGTTGCCAACCGGTGAATGATGTATGAAGACTTTCTCCAGCTCCTGATCTAGTCTCTCTTCACTGTGTCGCAGACGTGACGGCAGTCGAGTCAATGACGCAGCCGAGGACTGAAAAGAGATTAAACGCACACATATTGATATGATTACAAGGGCTTTCCATTGTCATCTTTTGGTTTTATACTGGAATACTGGAAGTCTGAGATCCCCATTTAGAAAGTCCTCATTATTTTCCTACATTTTCATCCCCATAATGTAGGTGAACCACAAACAATGGCTGCTTCCAAAATCACATTCTCTCTTGAGTAGGTACTTATTTTGAAAAATTACTTCACTAAAAAAAGTACGTTCTATATAGTACGAGTGCGTGTAGTATGAATGTAATCTGGACGTACTACATTTGCCATGCTGTCATTATCATGTGACCTACTAGCGTCAGTTGGCCTCATGGGATAGTAAAGTGTCCATCATATGCACACTTCAGAATCTTGGAAGTAGTCCGGGTACTTTTTGCCTAATCTTTTATTAGGAGTACTGTGAATTCAGACATACTTCTCTCTTTTTTTTTTCTTTTTTTTTTTTGTTGGTACAAACTGTTTTTCGCCTATATAGTAGGGAAGTATGCAATTTTGGATACAGCCACAGACTTTAAAGACATGCAATACATCTTTAAACTCCAGAGAATGTTGAAAATTACCACATCACACATATTGCAGCTTCATTTCATGCTCACACTTTTAGACAAATAGCAAAGATAAGGGAATGTGAATGAATGTTCATTCATATGCAAGAGCATATGACAAAAATGGTCTGATTTAATTATTCTCCTAAGCCTGGTATTAAAAAAAGACAAGAAAGAGGACCCTGATCAACATACTATATAAAAACAGCCCACCACAGTTTGCTTTCGTGCATGACATTTTGGGGAATGCAAAACCAAAACTGACAAAACAAACCAATGTGCAGCAAAATGGCATTACACTCTCAAAAAAAGCTCTTGAATAGGTGTATTTCAAAATTTTGGCTAATCAGTAAATAGTTTTTCTCCAGTGTGTACCTGAGTGGATCCAGTCTATGGTGTAGAATCATAAATGTTACAAAAGGTGGCTAAAATGTAGCTGTAAAGCAATATGTATTGCTCATTTCATTGTCAGTGAGTACTGCTGCATTCTTGTACATGTGATTAATAAAACTTTGTGGAGTTTACTTATAATACCAAGTTTACAGTACATATCTAATAAAGTGCTGTCATGTGGCAGATAGATGGCCTACAATTTGGTGCTAAATGTAGTAATGGATAAAAACTAACAATAACAATATTCAGAAAAACACCTTTATATCCAACTAAAGCTAAACTGAAATTAGAAACCATAATACAAAATGAAATAAAACTGAAACTAATAACCCTGGGATGTGTGATTTCTGTTTGCAGCTGGCCAGCATGCGTTAAAGCAGAACAGGTTTTGATACAACCACTCTTCCTGTTACATTTTGCAATCCTCCACACTTCCTCTAACATTTGTGTACATGTGTCAGAATATATCACTTGAGTGCATTTGAAGGCTTCACCCACAGACCACTGAACTCATTTGAATTTTACAAGTGTCTAGGAGCTTCTGGTACTGCCAAAAATGAGCCCCCTAAACTACAATACAAATAGAATCTTATTCTAATTTCATATGCAAAAATGTTTCGTAGCACACTGATACATGAAACGTAATCTCATAGATTTCCATGCAAGAACAAGCTAGATAAATACTGATAATAACTAAATGTTTACAATTACATTTTTTAAATAAAAAGTGATAGTTGTTTGACTGTGCAAAAATTGCTGCCACTATTCTAGGGTGTTGTGGGTGGTTGTCATGTTGCTAAGGTGTTGTAAGTGGCTGTTAGCATGTTGTTTTGTTAGGGTGTTCTGGGTGGTTGCTAACTGGCTGCTAACTAAGTAAAAAAAACAAAAAAAAAAAACACTAGTCTCTATGGCCCTGTTTACACCTGGCATTAAGATGTGTTTTTGTTGATTGGTAGACGAGGGAGACACATTCCCATTTACACCTGGTATTTTAATCCGTCTCTTTTGTTCATTTTCTTCGAGGGGAGGGTCTATGGGCAGGTAAATGTAGTTTTTTTTTTTCCCAGATCTAACGGACAGAATAAGCTTGCGCATTTTAAATATGAACGCGCACGGAGGCGATGGAAAAACATACAGAGAGCATCAGCTTTCGTTTCTGCTTTGATAGCCGAAAGACCAGCTGTGAGTGCGTGTTAGAAATCAGGAATGGTGAGATAACATTGTGTGTTGTGCAGCCAACAATGTTTAATCCGGTATGGCTAGCGCGCTTCCCAAAATGTTTACGCATTAAGTCAGCAAGCGGTCTTTTGTGGCTGTTTGAACACATTCAACCACATGAGCGTCTGCACTACGAAAGCAATCCGATCTAATGTGTTTCAAAACTTTTTAGACCCCATTTACACATGTATTTACCAAAAACGTATCAACCAAAACACATCTTAATCCAGTACCAGGTGTAAACAGGGCCTATGATATGATCTTTAGATATGGCTGGGTTCCCTCCTTAAAGGATTAGTTCACTTTCAAATGAAAATATCTAGCTTCCGCCAGACCGTCCTCCATATTGAAATTACGGAAAAAAAACGGAACTGGCGTCGCGTCAGACAAGCTTTTTCCGTAAGTTGAATAGGGAAGGCGTAGGACGTAGCGTAAGCTTTTTGAACTGCAAGAGTTTTACACTTTCTTCCTAAGTAAAATACGGAAGGCGGTCTGGTGGAAGCTAGATATTTTACTTCATAACTTGTTAAATATGGATTTTTTTTTTTTACACAAACACATCGCTTCGCTTCAGAATGCCTTTATTAACCCCCGGAGCCGTGTGGAGTACGTTTATGATGAATGGATGTGGATGGAGCCACTTTCTTCAGCTCATACTCGTTGATCCCGC
Source organism: Ctenopharyngodon idella (assembly GCF_019924925.1). NCBI lineage: Eukaryota > Metazoa > Chordata > Actinopteri > Cypriniformes > Xenocyprididae > Ctenopharyngodon > Ctenopharyngodon idella. The sequence goes on from NC_067231.1 coordinate 7,347,301, forward strand.
TCACTGCCATTATAAAGCTTGAATGCATCAGAATATTTATTAATATATTTCCGATTGTGTTCATCAGAAAGAAGAAAGTCATATTCACCTAGGATGGCTTGAGGGTGAGTAAAGCTTGGGGTGATTTTCATTTGAAAGTGAACTAATCCTTTAAATGCAAGTCTGCCAACGTTTAATATAACACTATGTGAAAGTAGCTCGCCTTGTTGGCAGAGGCTATTTACACTAACTTCACCCTCAACTGTCTGGTTGAGACAGACAAAATTACAATCGAAACCTATTTGATAATATGAGCAGAGACATGAGTAAGAATTGTAAATTTAGCTTTTACCAGAGTTCGAAACTACCGTTTATCTTCTCCCTTTTTCTCATCGCATATCAGCTCGGAGAGGTGTTTATTTTAAATAATGAAGAAAATATTAGAAAAGTGGAAATAAAGTGTCCCTAATGGGTATTTAATAGGCATATAATTAAGGGTACCACTGGATGTGGTGCTACATGCTAAGCTAAAGGCCCTTGCCAACCGACCCCCTCTTCCTGCTATTCTGCTCGCCAATGTACATTCTCTGGATTTGTATTTTAAAGGGTTCATGACATGAAAATTAAAATTTTTCTTGATCTTTTGGCATATAAGAGGTCTTTGTATCATCAATACATCCAATCAAGATGTATAATTTCCGAGGTGGCATGTGATGTCACAGGGGCACAATCATTTGCATATGACTGCCTCTGGAGCAAGGACAACACCACCTACTTTTACATCACCACTGACGTTCAGTCAATGAGCAGCAAGTGGATCTAGGCTGCGTTCCACTCCAGTTTTAGACACGCACTTGAGAACTTCCCTAAGCACTTCCCCTCGGAGGAATCCCTGCCACCATTCTGAAGTGCGTTCTACTTCGTGAAGTGGACGAGGGAAGTTTATATGGACAGACCCTCGCTCCCTCGATTTTGACAGAGAAAGCGAGCCCACTTCATATGTACACTTCAGGCAGCTCAATATACCACAATGCAACACGATTGTGACGTCACCACACATCACATTTAATTTACCCCACCACAAACCACTCTATGATATATTAATTATTTCTTAAAAATATTTAAAACAACCCAAACACACCTATATACATATAGAATGCTACATTAAACAATTTTGTAAGGGAAAAAAATTATAATAAAAAAAAAAAAAAAAAAAAAAAAAAAAAAAATCAACTTCATAGCGGATTCTAAGTGATCAAGGGCTTAGGACGTTCCAATTCAGCCCATTGCAAAGGTTTTGCCAGTAGTGGGCACTCATGCAACGTAAGCAATGATGTACATCCGAGTCAACGAGACTGAGGGAAGTTAGCGAGGGAAGGGCATAAAAAACGAACTGGAATGCAGCCCTAAAGTAGGCCTAGATTACGATGAGATAAGTTTGCGATGCCAGTTTATTTTTGTGTTGTTGATTATTTGGTAATTCGGTCGCAATAACGACGCAGGCTTTGCAAACCGACTTTTACGATATGGATTCGACAGCCACAAACACTTAAGTAACAGTGTTCATTCTAATCCCCGATCTGTGATCAGTGATATCTGATGTGTAATTATTCAAGTTCAGGCAGATTTTCTCTGTACCAAAAATGTTTAATACTGTTTATGCATCAGTAAATCAAGTCAGTGACTAAACAATCAACTTCAAATTGTTTCTCTTAGTAGCATGTAGCATAGTAACTTAGTAGCATCTGATTTTTAAATTGTGATTAAATTACATACAGAAAGCGATCGAAGTATGCTCCCTTTACAATGGCTGAAGCTGTCAATCACACAGCGCAAGTTTATCTGGACACTTGCTAAAACTGCTGTTATAATAAATGACGCTGTTACACTACACAAGGAAGCTCTTAAGCCCCGGGTATACGTCGGTCGTCCGCGTTTGTGCACCGTCCGCATGACGTAATTTTCGTCATGTGGAGGGCTCGCGGCCGGCCGCACACCCCGTCCGCGTGCAGCCCAAATTTCGGTGCGCGCATGCGCAGGCAGGACAGAAGAGTCCACTAGGTGGCAATACGCACAGTACTGAGTACAATGTGCAGTCGTCGAAGAAGAGTGTGGAAAGAGCGATTCAAAAACAACACGAGTAAACTCAGAAGCATGCCTTCTCCATCGTTTTTGATTGCGTGTTCGAAGAGAGTGTGGAAGTGAATACCCGGGGCTTTAGGCTAACATTACTGTATTTACATCATGTTTGCTGTTAGTTGTGGTGAAAGCATTTCGTTAGAGTGCAGGAATCGAGTTACAATGACGAGATCACTGCATTCACGCGATCAACAGACTGTCATCTGCTCAATGCTCATCACTGCAGATCTAAATATAAGGCTATAAATCAACACTTTTCAGGATTTGTTAATCTCAACAGCTGTAATAGTAAAAACGTAGTAAAAGTATCCAAGAGGGTTCCATATGTAATACGTATTTCAAATATAAAGATGTCAGATTTATATTGAAGTCTCACAGCAGACACAGCCCTTCAAACAGAGCGTTCAAGCCAGAGGGCTAAAATCAGGATAAAAAAAATGCCTTTTATTTCTAAATTATGACATTTTATGATGTAAAAATCATACTAACATTATAAGTGCACCTCATGAAACATTATAAAATAATTTAAAAAAAAATCCACTTCTTTAGTGATCTTGGTTAGAATCCTGGTTATCTTCTAACATAAATATACACTGAATGTTATTATTATTGCATACCGTTTTATAATGCACTACTCTGCCACTACTCTAAGTATAAACAGAATCTAACACTTTACACTTTGCGTAAAGAAAATTCTGCTATTTTCACAAATAGTCACTGACTTAATAAAATTTAACCACAATTAGACAATTTCCGAATAGCTATGTTTAATCTTATGTTTAGGTTGAAAAGAGAAATGAGGATCAGGAATGAGGAACCAGAGAGCATAGAATAACGAGAAAGAGAGAATGATAGTGTGTGTGTGTGTGTGTGTGTGTGTCTGTGTGTGTGTGTGTGTGTGTGTGTGTGTGTGTGTGTTAGTACCTGATGTTGGTTGTGCAGTTTCTCTTGGTTGTCTACTGGAAAACCTGACCTTTGCTTCTGTTGAAGTGGTTGTTTCAGCTTGGAAAACTTAAAAACAAAAACAGTGTAAGGATAGAAAAGAGCAGAGAAACAGCAGACAATTTCTTACTCACATATACAGATGTATGTAGTGTGATGTAGATATAGTAATACATTTCTCATGAGCCAAAATACATGCAACCACACATGAACTTTCGATAGTTTCAAGCTATTTTCGTAACAGAAGTGAAGTAGCATGTTTATTGTGCAGTTTGTCTTACCGATGAACTTGCACACACGTCACTTCCATCCTGGAGATGTTCTGCATTTCCCAATGATGCCGAGCGTTTGTGAAATCCAGCAGCTGTTGTTTCAGCTCCAGCTAACCATGCTTGTGGTGTCTTTAACAAAAATATCAACCATCATTTTATAGTTGGCATGAAATGAAAATTTACCCCATTTATTTTATAAATGCATGTTATAGATCTTATTGTGAACAATTCATCCATGTATATTGTTTTTTGGACCTCGTAATGTTTAATTGAAATGTCATAACTGGATCTTCCAGTGAAAATGACTGCTGATGTACATGTATCTCACATCTCAAAATCCAATCAACAACTAATAAATAGAATGGAGTCCCTGACCTATATACAGTGTAGGGGGTAATGCATTACAAGTAACTTGAGTTACGTAAACAGATTACTTTAAGTAACTAGTAAAGTAATGCATTACTGTTTCAATTTACAACAAAATATCTAAGTTACTTTTTCAAATAAGTAACGCAAGTTACTTTTTCACATTTATTGACGGACAGCTCTCCTGTCCCCATGTTGAGAGAAAGTGCAGAGGTGCTGTGTGAACATGGTTATTTTATTTCTAGACTAAATGTGTACATACATCTCACTTGCACAAAAACATTCAGAATTCCTCAAAATGAATAAAAACAGTAAAATGCAATATCATAATTTTACGCAAACCTGTAATAATTAACTATATTAAACTACACTAATATACTTTATGTATTTAATCTCACTTTATTAACCAATGTCTTTGCTGCGGACCTTCAATGATCCAATTCAACTGTACTAATAAGCAAAAATTACTTTAGATTAGATTTAGAAATAAGAGTGTTGAACTTCCTTCTCCTGCGTCCTATTCTTCTTTAATCAGCACAGCTGAAAAGTTTATTTGAGCTGCGCCCTCTACTGTACAGGCATAAATATGCTTTTCCTTCAGCCTTAGGTTTATTCGTTTCACTTTTGCTGTGAAAGGGCCTTAACATTGGCCAAAAATAGAACATTTTTTGTTGTTGTTGTTGTTAAAAAACAAACAAGCCCAGCCCAGCCCAGCTGAGAAAAAGTAACACAAAAGTAATGTAACATTACTTTTCATAAAAAGTAACTAACGCAATTTGCTTACTTTTTTTTTTTAGGGAGTAATGCAATATTGTAATGCATTACTTTTAAAAGTAACTTTCCCCAACACTGCCTATATACTGTATATTCAATAAACTGTTACACGCAGATGTACATCAAAATGTGCCAGAGAAGATTTGCTTGTCTGTCGTGCAGGTGTTCATCCTCTGGAAAAACAGCTGTGTGAACATTCCACTAAATGTCTTATTTTGTTTCATGGAATAAAGAGTTTGGAACCAGGGCTGAAGCCACTGCATCCCCCTAACAAATCGATATGGGGTTTTCAATGAACAATTGAAAAGTCCTATAATTTTGCCTTTGGTCCCCCATAATCTTGAATATTTGGTTACATCCTTGTTTTACTCACAAGGTTGAGTAAAATAAGACAGAAGTCTCATCTTTGGGTGAACTAGTACAATCAGATATATTGTTATTAACCAGCATCACAAGCAAATAAAATACATTTACCATAGAGAGACTAATTTATAAGGTAATTTTACTAAGTAAGTGGGTAAAACAGTCTTAAGTCGACAATATAAAATGAAGGGTGAAATTTTGGCTTAGGTTATAAAAGGAACAGAAAACAGATGATATTTAAAAATGTGAAAAGCTAATGCCCTCACTTCCCTTCACAGCTGAGCTGAACGACTGCAGTAGATCATAGGCTGTGATGTAATAGCCTAGTTTGTGCACAGTGCACACTATGGTACAGTGATGGTGTCAGAAGATACCATGGACCTCTGGTATAAATATAATGGTACTGCATGGCCTGGTTTAGACTGGTATTAACATCCGTCTCAGGTGAGGCAGCTGACACATACTGCTGTTAAACTTGTCCACTTGTGATCAGGGCACCTGAAACTGATGTTGATTCTAAAAGTGGATGCACTAGGTGTAAACCAGGCCAATGATTACCATATTCATGTACCATGGTATTTATATGGAATACCACAGTCTACTTCTAATCAAATGGAACCTTAAAACAGTTTGATAAGCAGGAGTGTACAATGCAAAACAACATGACAGCACCCGTCCATTTTTCTGCACAGCACTGATGAAACCAATGAGAGATGCAGATAGTGAGAATGAGAACAAATGAAAGCAGCACTCGCTCAAGATCTATTTGTTTGACTAGAATCTCTAAAATTCCTACACTCTTAAAAATAAAGGTTCTTTATTGGCATCTGTGGTTCCATGAAGAACATTTAACATCCATGGAACCTTTCCATTCTACAAAAGGTTCTTTAGATTTTTAAAATGTTCTTGACACTAAAAAAAATGGTTATTTTAAGAACTGTCATCTGAACAGTGCTTTGGGGAACCAAAAATGGTTCTTCTATGGCATTGTTGTGAAAACCCTCTTTATTTTTACATCACACACTTCACAGAATCTCACTAATGGCTGAGCCGGTGATATGATGGACTAGAACCTATTATGGACTCGGATTATAATTTGAATCGCTTCACCTGTGTGGATTTGTCTTCCCTGCAGTGTTTGCTGGGACTGTGTTTGTCACCCACTTTGGGCCACTGGCCTTGCAAGTACGGCCCCACAATCGCATCCAAAGATAGTGTGCGCCGAATCCGAGTCTGCAAACGCCACTCTGCTTTGGACCAATCACCTGAGGAACCAAGAAAGCTTGTGTATTGAATAAAAAGGCTTTCAGAAAAAACAAAAACAAAGTGATCACAGTATATTGCATGGAGAGAAAACAAGTGCTAAGCCATTATATATACTTCAATGAGGAAACATGCTATTAAACTTCTTGTTCTAATAAATGTGTATTGCAAAAAAAGTTGCAATAAAAATTGTGTCCTAAATCCTCTTTTGTATTAAACTTCACCATTCACTGGTCTAGATAATAAAAGTTAGTGAATTACTGGATATGAAAAAGATAGACATATTATGTATTACATACAATGGGATCTCTAAAATATAAAATATATAACACTTTGAGCTGTAAACATTAACATGAATTTCAAAGTAATAGCATTTGGATTGTCTGTCTTTTGCTTTAAAGACAGTAACACTGTAGCTGACATGAACAAAATTCTTGAAAAAATGTTCTCTGCCATGACTTGAGATGTTTCAAAGAGCATTTTGTGCTTCAATGGAAGCAAGAAAATGTGACCTTTAGTACAAAGGAGTTCACATGACCAGTGTTACCAATTGTATTATTTGATTAGTGAAATATCTAAAATATTTCTTCTTCATTCTTCTCCAAATGTTATAAAAGTTCCTTGTTTCATCTTATATATAAAAAAAGCTTCTTTATTTCCAGCTTTAATATAAAGTTAATATAAGCCAGTGTTTATAATTAATAATGATGATGTGTTGCTATGCACCAACAAAGTCCAGAAGAAAATCCCATCTTTGCCCAGAAAAAATGAGGAACCATATTAATTAAAAAGCCCAAACAGTTTAATGCTAAAACAAGCTAAAGTAATTAATTTAAGCGTTTAGGTCGTTTAAAGCATATAAAAACCCAAATTCAAGTAATAATGTTGTTGCAAACTCAATCATTCACATAGCATTTCCTGTTAAAGTGGCTTAGATCATTTGTGATAGTCACTGATGAGCATTAGGCCTATTACTTCACCTGAAGTGATATTTGTGACAGCAGCTCCAGCTGGTTTGTGCAGTGTGAAGGGAAAAGTAGCTTTAAGAGGCTGGAGACCTGATCCGCTCCTGGACATCTTCATTTCTCCACAAACACTCACTCTGGCGTCATGAGCTCATAAGCTTCTTTTTGTCTGTGTAGTTACATAAAAAAAAACTGCGTAGAAGACGACGCGTGCAAACATCTAGTTTCTTAACTAGACAAATAACTAGAACACATACTTAATGAATCGTATAAGTATAAGACTATACAGTTGAGAAAAAAGTTACTCTGCTGCTCGACACGGACTGACACAGAACTCTATCAAGACGCTCTGTCGGATCTTTCATTCATTTTAGGAAGTGGGCGGATACCTTCAGAATTCGCCTTGTAATTGGCTAAAAGAAATGGCTATCCAGAAATACACCATAATGGCACGTTTAACTTAAACATTTTGTTGTAAAATATGTAGCCTACAAGTGCAAATGAGATTTGTATGGAAGCTTGTTTCTGCCACAAATAAACAATAATGTAATTGCGACTTTTTTTTATCTCACAACTCTTGACTTTTTTCCTTGTATTTGTGATACTATTTCACAATTCTGAGGAAAAAGTGAGAATTTCTCGCAGTTGCAAGTTGATGATTTGAACTTTTTTTTCTCAATTGCGAATTATAAAGTCTGAATTGTGAGATTTAAACTCCAATTTCAGAATGAGAAGCCTTAAAGAAAGAGTATGATAACAAATTGTTCATTTCAGGTGAACTATTCCTTTAGATTCTTTCTTTGTTGTCAAATGTAGCCTATTAAGTAACTGTACAGTGCATTAGCCAATGCTAGACACTTATTCAATAATATTGTATAATAGTTTTGGAAACTATCATATTGAATTGTGAGTAAAACATTAATTCACATATTTAAACTGCTTTACATTTGTCATATCTATATATACAGGTGGTATTTCTTCCATGGGTGTAACAGTCCCATCCCTGTGGGTGTCTTCAGCATGTATTGTTGGAGATAACCTTCGTCCAAATGACTGAAGACCAGGGAGTGCAATCAGTGGTGGTTTGCATTGGGTGGAGCTTGTGTGAGATAACATCTTGTGAATATGCCCATTTTTTGCAGAAGAGCTGTTTTGTGGTCTGTGCACTCACTTGTTTTTAATTTTTTTTAGTTTTTTTTAGTTTTTGAGACATACAGTGATCCATGAATGCTTTCTCATTATGTGTTTCACATGAGGAAAACGTGCGTTTTTTAGCCACGCATCCAACAGGAAGGGCTTTTTCTTTTAGTCTTTGTCTTTCTCTTAGAATTTAGTTATTTTGAAGATCAAGACATTCATTCTTTAGCTTCACCCTGCTGCATGCTGAGATATTAATCAAGTGTCACATCTTTTTGGTGAACCACCGGTCCCCATTTTGCATTTAGACACTTCTGTTAGGTTCTTTTTACTGCAACAGTCCACAGTGAACAAATGATGCTGATCTTTGACCCATAATTGACACTTGTTCTTTGTTTGACCCCTGGGTCACAGTGACCCTAAATTCAAGTCATGTTGTAATGAGTTTCACAGTGACATCTGGAGGAGGAGCAGGTTTGAAATAGATTAGAATGATGTGTTCCATGCATATGAGACAACAGAACGTTATGCATTTATCTGAGATTTTATAAACCACCCAGAAAACCCCAGCTAACAAAAATATATTTTAAGAACATTATGCTAATGTTCCCATTAAGTTATGAAAATGTTATTTCTTATTGTTCCCTAAATGTTCAAAATGGGCTAATATTTTGAGAACATTAATAGACCAGATAACTATGAATGAACATTCTAATAACATTTGTTCATAACTTTGATCTGAGCCTTCTGACCCCAGCAACCACAGCAATACACTTAAAACACTTAGAATACCTTAGCAACAGTATAGCAATGCCCTGGCAGCTACCTAGAACACCCAAGCAAATTCTACTCACATTTTCATTCATTTAGACATATTTTTTAAAGGGGACCTATTACACAAAATTCACTTTTGCATGGTGTTTGGACATAAATGTGTGTTGGCAGTGTGTGTACACAACCACCCTATAGTGATAAAAATCCACCCGCTCCTTTTTTTTTATTTTTAATCTCCATAAATCATAAACAGTGTCTTCCAATTACCTGTTCTCAGCCATGGTGCTATTGTGACATCACACTAGCCACAGTCCCCGCCCACGACCGCTGACTGACAGTCCTGCATTACCATAGTTTCCGCCCTCAGCGAGCTGTACATTGTCCGCCATTTTCTCCGCGCTTGAGCAGCTGTAGCAACAACAATGTCTGGTAAGTAATTGAGATGTTTTGTTGTTGGCTGTATGAGTGAACGTAACAGTTTTCATTGACCTACATTTGAGACGCTGAACGCAATGGATTAGTTTTATTTTAGAAGGGAATGCGCCACAGATCTAATATACGATTTCTGTAACGTTGCCTGCTATTTACGTTCACAGACATAACTGACTGTATTTATGTGAACTGTGTGTGTTTTTATGTGAACTGTGTGTGTTTTGACCGTGAGAGTGAACGTGATATAGATGATAATCAAAACCAAGCAGATGTCTTGTTAATATTTGGCAGAGAATCGGATTGAGGCAGGAACTGTGATCGTAGAGAGGGGCGGGGCACAGCAGCTAATTTGCATTTAAAGGCACATGCACAAAAACAGCCTGTTCTTGACTGTAGTCAGAAATGGGTATTTACAACATGGATTTATAAATGATCTGTGAGGTATTTTAAGCTGAAACTGACACATTCTGGGGATACCTGAGACTTAAATTACATCTTGTAAAATGGGCATAATAGGTCCCCTAACAACTCCTACAGGTATAGATGGTACAGTATACTGTACAACTGTATCAGTGTTATTACAGTGTTGTTCTGAAGTAAATCTAAACATTGGGTTACCTTTCGGGGGATCTCACCGCTCCCGCTTGACTCTTTTCTCTTGAGGTGTTGGCAGAGGAACTTGAGATGGGTACCTGTCTCAGTTCTCAACTGCCAACCCCAAAGCCTTTGTTTTGGATCCAGAAGCCCACTTTGCAGTTTCTTCTGATATGAATGAGGGCCCAATGTTAACTATGTCTGGCTCCAATTATCTGCATGTGGTTAGAATCAAAGCAGGGGGATTAAAGGAAGTGCCATCCCTTTTTTCCACTTATGATGTGCTCTTGAAGGTTATGATTTGACCTGTGGCTAGGCTTAGCCTTGATTGGCCATCCGAGGAGCAGGAAGTGCACAGGAAAAGTAAACTGGATGAGCACTTCCTCTCCGGTAGAGCCCAACCTCTGCGCCGGAGCCTTCCAATTTTTCCAGATCTCCACACTGAGGTGTCGAGATCCTGGTTAAAACCATACTTGGCTTGTGTTTATGCTCCTGCCTTGTCCACCTATTCAACATTTGCAGGTCTAAAATGAGCACTGTATGGGGCGATGCCCAAGGTTGAGGAGACATTAGCTAGCTATCTCTCACCTTAATCGGCATTGCCTCAGAAGGCTCTGACGCTGCCCACCAAGCCCTGGGTTGGTGGGCAAAGCGTATGCTGCTGTAGGTCATGGCAGTGTTGTAGGCATACCAGGCTGACCTGCTTAAAAACCTGTAGGCGAGGGAATTGGCCCTGGGGAGGTGAAAGAACTCCACCGGGCCACAGATTTGGCTCTCCGCGTCACCAAGCAGACGGCCCACTCCATAATCTCCATCGGCTGCCATGGATGTTGCGGAGAGTAATCTGTGGCTCAACCTATTCGGCAATAAAGGTCCTCTCAAAGGGGGATTGGTCCTCACCACACCACAGTGTGTCCAATTTCTCTAAATGCCCTCAGGATATCAGTCTGCTATCCCCGCCACCTTTGGTGCTTTGAGGTGCAGCCAAAAAATACAGCCATCATCATGGCAGCTGCATCCAATGTCATTCCTTTGGGCCTTTTGTTCTGTACAGGAGATCATTTTAGTGGTGGCTGAAGACCAAGGGGTTTTCTTAGAGGGGCAACCTATTAAGCTTCATCGGGGTTACATCTGCGTGTAACCCAGCAGGTTACACGCAGATGGTTCTTACCAACTCAACACAGGCCCAAGGTCCCGTGTCTGGGCCATCGTGTCATCGCAAAACACTAACGACAGATGCTTCCCTCATGGGCTGGGGTGCAGTCCTAGATAGCCACTCAGCTCGGGGTCTGTGGACAGGTCATCATCTTTTACAGCACATAAATTGCCTGGAGATGAGGGCTGTATTTCTGGCTCTGAAATACTTCCTCCAAGATCTCAGAGGCTACCATACACGAGGCTAACACATCGGTAGTTGCATACATAAATCTCTAGGGCAGTTCTGTTTGTGCCATACCTCATCCTTCTCGGTAAGAGCAGTCTACATCCCTAGTAACTGAATCAGGGAGCAGACATCCTGTCAAGGCAGGGGCTTAGGCCCAGGGAATGGCGACTTTACCCAAAAGTGGTGGAGTCGATCTGGCAGAGGTTCGACAGACAGAGCAGATGTGGACCTGTTCGCTTCAGAGAATTCGACACACTGTCTGCTCTGATTCACCTTCACACCTCCAGCACCCTTGGGGATGGATGCTATGGTACAGATGTGGTCGAAGTTATGTCTGTACACTTTTGCCCGATTGCTCCTCTCCCGGGAGTCCTAGCCTGGGAATGCCAGAACAGGGTTCGTCTACTACTCATAGCCCGTTTTGGCTGACCCGAGTTTGGTTTTCAGACCTGATATCTCTCCTGGATAGCCCTCCTTGGGAGATTCCCATTCAGAGGGATTTTCTGTTTCAGACAGGGAGCACAGTCCAACTCTGAGGGGGACCAACTGTTAGGCGGTGGTCTCTGAACTGAGGTTGTTGAGACCATCCTAAGTGCTAGGGCTCCATCCACGAGGAAAATGTACACCCTCAAGTGGAGGCTCTTTTCCTTGTGATGCAGAGAGTGCCACTTGGACCCACTTAACTGCCATCTTGGTTTAGTGCTGGAGTTCTTGCAAGATTGCATTTCTGCTGGGTTAACCCCATCTACAATTAAAGTGTATGTGGCAGCAATTTCTGCTAGCCACATTCACATTGATGAAGCATCCCTGGGAGGCATCCTTTCGTGTCTTAAGCCTGTTTGTTGTTCCTTCTAGAGACCTTGCAGTTGTCCTGGAAGGTCTCTCTATGGCACCTTTCAAGCCCCTGGAGTCAGCCTCTGAGCAATTTCTGACTCTCAAGGTGTTTTTTCTCTTAGCAATCACAAAAAAAGCAGGGGATTTGCAAGCCCTGTCAGTTGCCTCCTCCTGCCTGGAATTTGCTCCTGGTGGAGTCAAAGCTATTCTCCATTCTAGGCCAAATTATGTCCCAAAGGTGCTTTCCTCAGTGTCACATCTATAGGCCTTCTGTCCTCTGCCTTTTCAATCATAAGAGGCTAAATCTTTTTTGCCCTGTTTGGGCTCTCAGCATTTATGTCCACCTTCAGGTCGTTGGCATAAAACTGAGCAGCTGTTTGTTTTGGTGCACACAGCAGGGGTTTTGTGGCTTCCAAACAATGCACGTTAAATGATTTCACTTCTTTTCAGGCAGGCATCCTTTCATTATGGTGTAGTGGGTATTGAAGTTCCCATAGTGTCAACATTCTGATGCAGCGTTGAGTTCCCTCGAAAGGGAATATCTCTGGTTACGATTGTAACCCCAGTTCCCTGAGTAGGGAACGAGACATTGTGTCTTGTTGTCATACTTCCTACATGCTTGAGCGTCTTACTTCAGCCAATTAGAAGCTGATGACGTCTCCATGTTCTCATTCATGCCGGTACCCTTTCATACTCATAATGGCGTGCCATTTTGTGTCATATGACTGCCATCAGCCAACAGAATTGGTGTGATTTCACAACTACTTCAGAGAACAGTCACTCTCGTTCCCTACTCAGGGAACTGGGGTTACAGTCATAACCTGAGACTTTTTTTTCTTTGTGAATTAATAATTAATGTATCAGAGAGTTAAATTCACCAGTTCCACTCAAGTATCTCTCTCTTACCTTACCATTAGTCTTTACACCCACAAACTATATACAGCATACCCAGAAACACTCTAAAAATGGCACTGGTGTTTCATGTTTGTTTTTAGGAAACAACTATGACTCAATGGAAAACATTAGGACAAAAAAGGCAGTTTTATTGCAATTTAAAATGACAAACAGCATAGGTTCCAATGGCTTTTTAAACAATAAAATGTGCAATGAGTAAAAAAAAAATGAATTTATTTAATGATAATTGAAGGTGAACAGCCTAACACAACACACACACACACACATTCTCAAACAAATAGACTTTCAATTACAATGATAATGGAGGGGGGAGATCTAGCTTATCAATTTTATATGATGCCAATGTGATTAAAATCAATGCAAGGTGTCAAATCTGTTGCTAATATACCAAAAATGACAGTGGTCCACACACTGCAGACGTATTGTAATGATGCAACAACAGATGACAAATAGATGTCAAACATACAGTACAATACAACAGTATGCAGATATATACTGGTTCATCTGTTTATGTCAATCACTATCAGTCATTCAGCAATAGTACACTGCCATCATGTGCAGGATGCTCAAACTTTTTCAAGAGGCAAGAAAAGAGGAATAAGGCAGCTATTCCAGAAATGTCTTTCATTTTATTACCACTATAACTGTACAGTAGACTGTAAAGTAAGACATACACATCATCTTGTTATCAGTTCTTGCATGTTATTTGGCAGAAATGTGATGTTTAGATGGTTTAAAACAAATGTGACGATAATGTCAAAATACTACTTTGTAACTATAATATGCTTTCTTTCACACACTGTTCAATGTTAATTTCTGACTGTTAGTGTCTGTTTGATTTTGTTTGTATGTGTTTTGTAAGGGTATGTTCCCATAGGAGATTTTAAAGGGCAGCAGAATGTGGGAAAGCAGTGTTGGCCTTTAGTAGTGACGATTCAGGCAGGTCTCAGGTCAGTCAGTGCATAGTCCACAATTTGCCTTCACTGGTTACCACAACAAGTCAGGAGAAATACCTGAACAGCAAAGACATTCAGAGATATCCGCATTTGAAAAGCTCTGACAAGACAAAAACTGTAAGAAAACATCTCAACATAACTACAGTGGTCTAGCTATATCTCTTCAAGGGGAAGCAGGATGATACTTCTGTGAGAATTAGGGTAACACGGTTTACACAGGCTGTACCCAAGCCATTATATCTTTGGATGTCTTAGCTGACAGTGCAGATTCTCTCTGCTTGTGACATTGGTCTCATTTGCTGGACCCTAGCTGGGGGTTAAAGCAGGACTGGGCTCTGCGCTGATGTTCACCAGGCACTCTGTTGACCTCAGGCTTGGCAGGGACTTACAGCTGGGTAAAGAGGACAGAGAACCACACAGACCTAACATAGATGGAGTGTAGTCTTTTTCTGAAATGAAAATGGAGGGAATAGGAATTATTGTTGAACACCAATAATAGCATTTCCTGTTGGAAAATCCAAGACTGACAAGCTCAAAGGGATAGTTAACCCAAAAATGAAAATTCTGTCAACATTGTATCACCCTCATGTCATTCCTAACCTGTATGACTTTCTTTCTTTTGTGTAACACAAAAATGATCTTTAGATTAATGATGGTAACTAAACAATTTTGGTTAAAAAAAAAAAAAAAAAAAAAAAAACACAGTGTGATATTTCTCAAAAATATCTTCTTTTCTGTTCCACAGAAGAAAGAAATTCAAACAGGTTCGAAATTACATGAGGTAAGTAAATGGGACAGAATTTTTTTTTTTTTTTTGGGGAAATCAGGGAATCGTCCCTTTAAAGTTTGTATGAAACATTACTTGCAATCGCCTTTTCATCCCTATTGTGATGTATATTAGATTGAAAAAACTTCTTAAATTAGATGAAATTTGGGGCGGGACTTGTCTTTGTCCATCAGGAATTGACTGTATTGTTGGCGTTTTCTAATTGCTGTGATCTAATTTGAGTAACCGTTGCTGGAGGGATTATTGTCCAACCCTTTCACATGTTGGGAGGGGGAAAAGTTGTTTTGATTAAAGATTACGTGGTTACGGGAATTTAAAAATAATGTCCACGGGTAAATCATTTATAATAAACACTGCTATATTCCATAAAAAAAATTAGTCAATTTTGATTTTATGGTGACTTTAAGGTGGTAGCTGTACTTCGGAACATAGTAGCTGGTTTCTAGCAAGTTTTTGGCTTGTCAAAGCAGGTTTAGAAAGTTGTCCAGCTGGATTACCTAGATGGGGAACTAACCTTTTTTGTTTCTCTCTGTTTTTTGTTTCCCATCGTTTTGCTTTATTTAATGTTTGATTCATCGCGGGTTCCCTCCTACGTCATACCCTGGGGTTTCCTTGTGCCTTTCTTGTCCTTCATGCACACACACTCTTCAAAAACAACACTGATTGTTGACATGCTAAAATATATTGAATGAAATGTATACATATTTAAATGGAATGAAAGATATAGATTGTAGTGCATGTTACCTTGCTTATTCCCAACTAACAAAAATATGTTTTAAGTACTTTTTGCTAACGTTGCCATTAAATTTTGAAAACATTATTTCTGAATGTTCTCTGACCCTTCCAAACCTCCAGTTTTTTAAATGTTTTAAAAACATTTTTTCTTGGTTATGAGAACGTTAATGGAAAATTCCATTTTGTAAATATTATGGGAATGTTACTTTTGAATATTCTCTGAACATTCTGAAACAAGCAATAACATTTAAAAAAGGTTAGTAGATGAACATCCAACTAAAATGTTTCAGAAAAAACATTCCATGAACAATGTATAAGTAATGTTTTTGTGCTAACATTTTGAGAACATTATTAAAGACCAGATAACAAACATTTTATTAATGTTACTGGAAGAACGTTTGCTCATAACTTTGAAAGAACCTTGCCAGAACATTAGGGAAGTTCTGAGAATGTTCTCTGTTAGCTGGGTTCAGTGGGATGTGCCTAAAAGCATGATCTATATCAAGTCCACATTTATATACTAACAAGAAACTATCATTCTATCCACGAGAGCTGTAATTCCAACTACGCAAGATTGTCTTGATGTTTGCGAATGTTTGTTGAAACTTTGGTTTCAGGGAAACACCGAATCTTTGAACAATGTTAGTAACAAACGAACTTGAGACCACAGTTGGCTAACTATGTTTTTGAGAAACGCACCCTAGGTCTGTCAGTCTCCTCCTAAGAGGGTAATTCCTGACAGAATAAGCTCTAAAGAGGACCACACCTCATGCTGATAGTCAAAAGTCTAGCTACCATGCTCCAAAAACCTCAACCATCTTACAGCTAGTAACTCAGCTGAACAACCACCAAAACCAGCTTGGACTAGACAGCAAGGTAAAAACAAAGCTACCACTTTAGTCACCATGAAATCAAGTGGACAATTCTCACAGCAATGAAATCACAGCAATAGCAAACCACGATGATCCAATCAATTCCCGATGGACAAAATCAAGCCCCGTCCTACATTTTTTTCTTATTCAAGAAGCCGTTTCACTCTGATATACGTCACAATAGTGAAGTAAATACTATCGCAGCTTCCATTTCATGTCGACTTTAAGCATGTAGCTAGATTTTAAGGTGTACCTGCTGTGCACCAGGCTTTTCCATTCTGTTTCCTTTCCGTCCTCTGAGAACCTGTGGTTAGGCTGATATGTGGCTCCGGGCTGGGGAAACTACCCCTAGCAGACAACAACAGACCCACAGCATAAGTAAATCTTTGTCAGCATTCTAGATATATTTTAAGCAAAACAAACTCAATTCACAAAGCCAGTTGGTTGGTTAATGACTGGGATTTTGTTAGCCTGTATGAAAGAGAGCCTCTTATTACCTGTGGTACAATTTTCTGTCCTCCTGGTTGTTGTATTTGTGGAGTGATGGCCACTGGTTAACAAGAGGGATTGACAAATCCTTAGAAAGGGGATGCGATTCACCTGGAATCAGACTTGTCCTGCGATACAGTTAAAGACAAAAACATATTATGGACTTAGTGAGTAAATAATGTGAGATACTGTACATCCCACTGTTTTTTTTTTTTTTTTTTTACCAGCCATTAATTTTTAAAATAGCAATTTTATAATTTTTATAAGGTTTTTAGTTAACATCAGTTATTTATTTATATATATATATATATATATATATATATATATATATATATATATAAATTGTTGTAATCTTTCATGACACAATCAAGAGACAAGAAATTTTTTGGTATTATTAGAAAATGTCCCTCATTTTAAGTAACTAAAAACACAAAAAAACAAAATGGCTATTGTTTTTACATATGTGATGTGCCAAAATATAATTATTTTCAAAATAATAGATGAAGCTGAAAATCAGTCATATCATACTGTATACAAATCATACTTTATTGGAAATTCATTCATTCATAATTACGAAAGCTAGATGTGTCAATATTTATACATATTTATTTCAACAGTACAGGTTTTTGTCTCTGACAGTGTTGATTCACATTAAATGATTGATATAGAAAATGGAAGAAGCAGAATGTTTCACCAAAACAGGTGAATATGTCTGAACCAATTCAAAATAATTCCATTAACATCTCCAAAAGCAGTAGTGTGTGTATGTTGCTCTCACAGTTGTTCCTGCAGCTCCAGTATGATGTTCTCCAGTTCTCTCTTCTCTTTCTGGCTCTGTAGTTGCAGTTCTTCTAGTCCAGCTGTTAGTTTCTTATTCTCCATCTCCACATTCTTCAACTGAGATTCCCGCAGCCTCACCAGCTCCTCAAGGTACCCCTAAACACAAATAATACAAACACACACACACTTTAGCACATGAAACATTCATTTGAAACATTCATTGACTCACCCGCTATAGAAAATCATATATGTGTGTTTAACCTTTTGCGCATTGACGATCTTGAACCTCTGCTCCATCTTGCGGCACTTGATCCTCCAGCTCTCCTCATCTGTGACCAGAGGGATGTAAGGATGCTCGACGCTCTCATCACTGTTACTGCTGTCCACGCTCTGACCGTCCTCATCGTCACTAAGATAATCATAACTGAACACAGCACAACATCTCATTGCCATGGCAACAGAGCAGTGGCACTAAAGGCCCGTTCACACCATGGATGATAACAATAAAGGTATAGTTTTAAAATTGTTCTCACTGTAAAAGAATAGTAGAGTCCACAACACAACCATAATGCCACAGAGAAACAGTATCATTGGAATCAATTTCACAATGATTTTTTCCAACTGATGTGCTATAAAAACATTGACAGCCAATCAGAACCCATTCTGCTTTTGACCATTTTGAAAAGTACAGTATTCGGGTTTTTTCACTACTCCTCCTTCAAATTTAGTCCAATTTTGTCCAAAAACTGATCACATGATCTTTGGACTGTGCCGCACAGAAATAACTGAACAGAACTTTTTTATTCATCTTTGTTCAAAGTTATGATGTTGCGAACTTAACGCTGTTGATGCAAAATTGGTTCAGAGGCTGTATCTCAGCAAAATTTTGATCCATCGCAACGAAACTCAGTATTGCTTCATTGGAACCATGGTCTGAGAGTTTGGGAACAGTGCCACCTATGGGTCATGAGAAAAATGGCTATTTTAGCTCATAACTTTTGAACAGTTTGTCAGAAAATTGTGATCTTGGAATCTGAGATCTATGGATTCCTTGTCAGGCAAAATTGGTATCCACGTATTCAGACAAACCATCGGTCTGCCATTTTGAAATTTGCCATAAATTGAAAACTTTTTTTAACATTTTGACATATCTGCAAAAAAAAATAGGAAGGGATCATTAACAGCATGTCTTAGGGTTTGTTGCAAAAACACATATAACTTTTGAAACCATTGTCAAAAATTTGTTTTCCAAATTTTTTTGTTTTCTGTGTCATTACATTCCTTGGTTTATGCCAATTTAGATGATATCTCTGACGATTTGTCATTTTCCATCAATTTGCCTGTCCACCATATTGAAGTAAATGAAAAACAGTTTTTTCGCTACTCCTCCAACAAATCTTGTCAATTTTGCCCAAAATTGGCTCAGATGATCTTTGGACAGAACCACACAGAAATGACTGAACAAATTTTTGATAGGCCATTCGATACTGTTCCTGAGAAATACCTTTCTGAAGTCGACTGTCGCATCGTTTGTTGTCCTATGCTAAAAAGCTTAACATGCTAATTGGTTAACATGCTAACCTGTTGCTATTCTTTTCAATGTGAGTCTTGGGCTATCAGGTTAACCGTCAGCTACATTAGCAATTAAGTTAGCTTAGCATGCTAATCTAGTTAACATGCTAAGTAACGCTTTTGTGTGCTAATTCTCACACTGAATGCTCTCCTCGGCAGCCTGGTAAATGTGTGTCAACTGGGTGGCACACTCTGCTAAGCCACAGGCCCCAACCCTTTCAGGTCGTTTTTTGAATCCCATGTGGCACATTCCCAGACCACAAGAGGTACTGGGGCCAGAAGTAGTGCAAAATTTGCTTCTGTTCCAGACATTGTGTCTTCCTAAGAATAATCTAATCTGAATTTATTAAATATATCATGTGGTGCATTTATATACAAAATCTTCATAAGTTAATTCTTCCCTGAACTACTGAACCCCGGCAGCTGAGTGTAAGCGAATCTTCTGAGAGGCGCAAAATGTTAAGCAACAAGCATGTAATCTAAAGATTGTGTTTTTGGGTCCTGCCTGATCCAACATTATAAAAATGTGTGTGATGTTCTGTCACACCAATTCATTTATTATCTGGGTAAGCATTGTATTATTCTTTCTTATTCTTTGATTAGAAATTTTGTTCATTCTGTATTCATTCTCATCTGAACTTCTGTTCATTTTGAGTTCATTCTCACTTTCTGAACCGATCTGTTTTTCATGTACATTCTATTTCTGCTGTTTTTGCTCTTCTGGCTCTGCACTGCTGTTGCTGCCCCTTCAGGGCTTGGCCCCGTATCGCTGCTTGCAGCTATATTCTTTATAGTTAAAGTTCTTGGTGTGAACGGGCCTTAATGGAATAGATTCAATGGAATACTTGATTTGGCTGGTCAATTGCATTAAGCAGTTAAATATTCTTGCATAGTAATTAATCTAGTAGTAGTACTAGATTTATTACTAGTAATAGTAATGAATTTAGCAGATATTTTGCTATATTATCACCACCAACCCCTGAAGTGTCCCAGCACTTCAGGCAATAACAGACAGGTCTGACAGGTCTGAATAAAGAGTTAAAGAACTCACTATAGCACTTACTGGCACTTAATAGGGTGTTAAATTTATATTGATTTACTTATAACGTTTCGATATTTAAAGTGAATGTACATTAGCTATGCTGATATGCTGATTTTTACATTTTTATTATGTTGGCCCCTGAAATTAGTCATACCATTGACTTTAACAGAGCACACATTTATTGCATGTATGGAGAAAGAACATAATGTAAGTGTTTAAAATGCATATGCACAGTTTAGTTGAATCACAAAGTTTTCACTCTTTAACTTAATGCTGTTAAACTGAATGGATGAAGAAAATTGTTTGCTGCAATAACAACAACACTAAAATAAGAGTGTGCGGTTTAACTGTTGATCAGATGCATGTGAAAGTTGCACATTTTTCTTTTAGACTTTGCACATTCTCTTTCAGAATCTTTCATCATAGATGGTACAAAGAAAAACTACAGAAGTAGCATTTTATTTAAGATAGACCCTCATGTCATGCAGAGGTGTATTACAAAATGGTCGGTATAAATAAATATAGTTATTAAGAATAATGAACTGAGATTTCAATTACCAGTGAAGACACCATGAGCCAGAGAAAGGGAATAAAAAGGGCAGTTTTGTAATATCCAATGAAGAAAAGTTAGTTAATAATTTTAAAGCATTTTTAAATCTTGGCTTATGTAAATTTCTATATATACCAATTATTTTTAATATTAAAATAATGTGATGTAGCATCTATAAGAACTAACATGATCTAACAATGGATGAAAGTATATTTATAAATTAACATTAACAAAGAAGAACAAATACATGAAAATGATATTCGTTGATTCATTATGCCTAATTTAGAATGTAATACATGTGCAGATGGTAATGTATACAATCTTGTTGTAATAATAATCCCCATTGTACACCCCAAAAGCATAAAACTTTGGACCCCCACCACTTTTGGAGTAGTGGTGCCACCCTTGATATAGTAATATATAAACTCTAAACATCTCTCCCACACCATTCCCTTTATGAAACTGAGCTGTACTGTAGAATATAAAAGTTCTTACCTTTGTGTGAATTTCAGATAAGGAGTGTAGTCAATAACAGCCTCAGACTTCCCATCCAGAGCCTCCCCCTTCAAACAGAAACTGACAACAAACACAGATCAACAAAGATTTACATAACATTGATTACATTGCATAACATTCTCGCTCTGTTCCAGAACCAGCATTAAAGTATCGTACGCTTTACATTAGCATGGTTGCTGCCTATGTATAGCTTTCTAAACCAATTACTTTTGAGATTCCATTTCAGTTGGAATGCTGAGATTTTGAAACAGAGATTGTGTGTTTTGTATTCCTCAGTTTATTACCCTTTCCAATATCCATCCTCTTACCTGAAGTCAATCGCTCCGAGTCCAATG
Organism: Ctenopharyngodon idella; assembly: GCF_019924925.1. Classification (NCBI taxonomy): domain Eukaryota; kingdom Metazoa; phylum Chordata; class Actinopteri; order Cypriniformes; family Xenocyprididae; genus Ctenopharyngodon; species Ctenopharyngodon idella. The sequence continues at coordinate 7,369,068 of NC_067231.1, forward strand.
AGCATTCCAGTCAGAACAGTTGCTTCTTCTCGCAACATTATGGCACCTTCATCGTAGAACCTCCTGCAGACAAACACACACATGCAATACATAAACACACACAATCACATTATAGATGCATTCAATAGTTTAACGTACCTAATGGCTGTGTAAATTGTTATTTTTAAACTGGATATACTGTATGTATTGATGCCTGGGTGTGACCATAAATGGACCATATTGGTGGTATGATTAATATTGAGTTTTTTTCTCTTTTAGTCTGACCTTGTGGTGCGACTATCTCGCAAAGCTGTGGCGATGTATTCAGACAGACGTTTCTCCATTAGTGCAACCCGTAGCCATGCTCTGCCCTAGAGGCACGGATGAATCATAAATCACTGCAAGCTTCATCATACAAACCATATCAAACATGCATATGCATATGCTGCAGAAACATTAATGAACACATTTAAAGAAAGTTGAATCGATTAAAGGATTAGTTCACTTTCAAATGAAAATTAGCCCATGCTTTACTCACCCTCAAGCCATCCTAGGTGTACATGACTTTCTTCTTTCTGATGAACACAATCAGAGAAATATTAATAAATATCCTGAAGCATTCAGAGCTTTATAATGGCAGTGAACAGGGTTCACGAGTATGAGCTGAAGAAAGTACATCCATCCACATCTATCCATCATAAACGTACTCCACACCCCTCCGGGGGGGTTAATAAAGGCCTCCTGAAGCGAACAATGCGTTTGTGTAAAAAAAAATCCATATTTAACAAGTTATGAAGTAAAATATCTAGCTTCTGCTAAACCGCCTTCCTTATTCAACGTACGAAGAAAGTGTAAAACTCTTGCAGTTCAAAAAGTTTAGGATACATCCTACGCCTTCCCTATTCAACTTACGGAAAAAGTGTAACTGACACAACGCCAGTTTACACTTTCTTCGTAACTTGAATATGGAAGGTGGTCTGGCAAAAGCTAGATATTTTACTTCATAACTTGTTAAATATAGATTTTTTTTTACACAAACTCATCGCTTTGCTTTAGAAGGCCTTTATTAACCCCCCCGGAGCCGTGTGGAGTACATGTTTAAGATGGATGGATGTGGATGGAAGCACTTTCTTCAACTCATACTCGTGACCCCTGTTCACTGCCATTATAAAGCTTGGATGTGTCAGGATATTTATTAATATTTCTCCGATTGTGTTCATCAGAAAGAAGAAAGTCATATACACCTAGGATGGCTTGAGGGTGAGTAAAGCTCGGGCTAATTTTTATTTGAAAGTGAACTAATCCATTAAGCGTTTGTGAAAATATAACATATCAGAGTCAAATCATATTTTTTTTAAGAAAACTAAAAATGTTTACAATTCACCTGAGTGCAATTTTCTCCTGTACTCTTCTGTATTATTCATAACAGTTTCCCAAAAATGAAAATTCTCTCATTTATTTACCCTCATGTCATTCCAAACCTGTTTGACTTTCCTTCTTCTATGGAACACAAAAAAAAGAAAAAAGATATTTTGAAGAAAGTTGGTAACCAGTTGGTAAACAGTTTTGGTTACCACTGACAAAAAAAAATAAAAAAATTCTCAAAATGTCTTCTTTTATGTTCCACAGAAGAAAGAATGTAATACAGATTTGGAACGACATGAGGAGGAGTACATGATGACACAATTTTCATTTTTGGGTGAAAAAACCCTTTGGCTATTACGGTGCAATGAATTTACGGTATTTACTTATCCTACCATAACTATTTCACATGCCCACCTTTGCTCGTGAGGAGTTGATGTTCTCCATGTTCTCAATGCTGCTTATGCAGTTATTGGGGACTTTACTGCAGGCTAGACGGATGAAGTCCCAAAAACTGCGGTGACCATCAAACCAGCTACCAGAGCCTGCAAGAGACATGCCTCCATTCACATAACTGACTTAACTGACTTATCCGTAACGTACTTATAAAGTTAAAAGGTAAGTGTACTAGTGATTTTATATATACTGTCTTACCTTTAAAGCGGTGACTGAGGATGTGTTCCAGAATAGCAGCAAAGTTAATGAACTCCTCAGACGAGTCATCGATGGGCTCTGCTGTGTACTTCTCTAACAGTGTCTTCACAGAAAACCTGCCATACAAACACAAACAATACAATGTACTCCAATATGGAAAAAATGATTGCATCTATAATAGACAAAAACAAATCCTACAGACCTGAGTTGACACAAATGACACATTATATACTATGCACTTATGCAATGCTGTATGCACTTATGCAATGCCATAGTGTATGCATTTTATAAGGTTCTCTCTCTCTCACTCTCTCTCTCTCTCCTGTGTTTTTTGCTTTCCTGGTTGATTTGATTTGCATCTAAGAAATATCTTTTTTATTCCATTGACTTCAGTTGTGTGTTGTCTGTATTGTGGACCAACTAAGCTTAAAGGGATAGTTCACCCAAAAATGAAAATTCTGTCATCATTTACTCCCCCTCAAATTGTTCCAAACCCGTATAAATTTCTATGGTCTGTTGTACACAAAGGAATACTGGAAAAATGTTTGTAACCAAGCAGATCTCACCCCCCCATTGATTACCATAGTAGGAAAAATGTTTTTTCATTGATATGATTATGTTCTGCATCTGTCGTTCATTTCCGTTTGTCTTGTGTATTTAAGCCCTGTGTTTGTTCTGTTTATTGTCCAATCTTGTCAAAATTAGTTGGTTGTTCTGTTCGAGAGTTGATCCTGAGTATTCAGAGTGTTTCTGTTACCTTTTTTTGTTTGTTAATATAGAAAGACTGCCACGTATGGCAAGCCGTTTTGACTTTTATTCATTCTCAGGATATGAATTCTTGATATCAACAATTAAATTCTTGATATCAGGAATTGTATTTCCACTAGTAACAATGGCAATTTTTGATATCAGGAATTACATTTCCACTAGTAACCATGTTAATTCTTGATATCAACAATTCAATTCTTGATATCAGGAATTACATTTCCACTAGTAAAAACTAGAATTCTTGTTATCTGTAATTGTATTTTCACTAGTGAAATGTCACCATAGGCTGCCATTCAAATTCAATTGTTGATATCAAGAATTGATTTCTTACTAGTTGAAATTCCAATTTCACATATCAGAAACACAATTATTACTAGTAAAAATCATAATTTTTGATATCAATAATTACATTGTTACTAGTAAAAATGCAAATTTTTGATATCAAGAATTAATTTGGCACTAGTTGAAATGTCAGTTCCTGATATCAACAATTGAATTGCTAGTAAAAATGTTCATTTTTGATATCTGAAAATGTATTTCTGATATCAGTATAATTTCATATATCTAAAATGGCTTTCTTACTACTAACAATCACATTCATGATATCAGAAACTAACTTTGTCACAAGCAACAATCAAATTATTGATATCAAAAATTAACATTGTTACTAGTAGCAATTCAATTGTCGATATCAAGAATAGATATCTGCACTAGTAACAAAGTAATTAATGATATCAAAAATTATAATTTTTATGTGAAATTGGAATTTCAACTAGTAAGAAATCAATTCTTGATATCAACAATTGAATTTGAATGGCAGCCTATGGTGACATTTCACTAGTGAAAACACTTATCAATTACAATTATCAAGAATTGGAATTGTTGATATCAAGAATTGAATTATTGATATCAAGAATTGAATTGTTGATATCAAGAATTAACATTGTTACTAGTGGAAATGTAATTCCTGATATCAAGAATTGAATTGTTGATATCAAGAATTCATATCCTGAGAATGAATAAAAGTCAAAACGGCTTGCCATATGCCGCAACTAAATCCTGCAACTTTATTTCCATTGCTGCAACCAAGCATGACAATAACATAGGCTACTACAGTTAAAATTATACTCAAGCACTTTACATGTACTTTAGTATGTTAACACATCAAAATAAGTGTCCTTCTTTTTAATGATAAAAGATGATTAAAACATGATTTAAAATGTATGTTTAAAGGAAAACTTTTAATTTAATTTGACATTATTACAAAGTGTAAGTTATCTGCAAGTTCAGTTCTTTTAAAAATATACTTTTAAGATTTGAAGTACACTAAAAATGTCCACTTCTTTTTCACAAGGGATAATTAAAAAAAAGTGTAACAAGGCTAATCTATAGGCAAAGCATTACCACAATCTTTATCAAAGAGAACGTCTTTATATTTGTCCACAGTAATACATTGCATATTAAAAACAATTTCAGATACAAAGATAAGATACAATACATTTCAGTACACTCAAGTCTATGCATTACAAACCTGTTGCAAGAAGCAATGGTGACGTAATGGCCAATGATGATATGATGAGAAAGTGTGTTCCACTGAACTGTTTGGATCAATGCACTAAATGAATCTTTCTGATAAATGACTAAAACATTTACTTAACTACTTACTGTACTTACTTCATCTACAGATAGGCCATGACTCGTGAATATAACTGCTGTGTTTTGAATGTGTAGATACAAAGCATATTAGTGCATTCTTCTGTATATATGCCTCCCTGAAGAGCCATATATGCCTTAGAGATTATTAACATAATAATCTCTAAAATGTTTTATAGTAAAATGTTTAGTGTGGGAGTGCTGGAGCCCATCCCAGCATCTGAGGTGACTTCTAAACATAATTGTATTTAATTAATAATATTGTTTGTAATCTGCTGCCATCATTTTAGTGAGAAGATATACTGTATGTACCATTTTACAGTGTACCCACAAATATAATTTCCTTTAATGCATTAAATTATATGGTCATACATGGAGTAATATGTTATTCCTGTCAATGCCAAAAACAGCAGTGACGTCACCATCAACTGTTCTGATCACAACAATGACTCTTTCAGTACAGGCCTCCACAGCAGTACAATAGGCAGAGTTCAGAGACTGGAGAGAAAAACCTTGGTAATAGTTATGTAAAATGTACTCATTCTGTTCATGTTGTATTGCAAACTCTCAACGGGGTAAGGTTAGGGGCAGGTTTGGGTAGGTTTAAAGGTGGGGTAAGGGAAGGGTTAACAGTGTAATTATAGATGTAATTACAGAAATTAATCACCAATGTTATTACATGCTGGTATTTTTAAAATACAAATACAATGTATAAACATTTAGGCTATATGTACACAATAAGTGCACTGTATCAAATGATTAGCTTAAATGTTAATATACATAGTAGTTGAGGGCACTTAATATAAAGTGGGACCATCTACAGTAAAGAACCTTTTTTCACTATAAAGAACCTTTTGTGCAATGAAAAGCTTCCATTCATGTTAAAGGGTTAGTTCACCCAAAAATAAAATTTCTGTCATTAATTACTCACCGTCATGTCGCTCCACACCCGTAAGACCTTCGTTCATCTTTGGAACACAAATTAAGATATTTTTGATAAAATCCGATGGCTCAGTGAGGCCTCCATTGACAGCAAGATAATTAACACTTCCAGATGCCCAGAAAGCTACTAAAGACATATTTAAAACAGTTCATCTGACTACAGTGGTTCAACCTTAATGTTATGAAGCGACGAGAATACTTTTTGTGCACCAAAAAAACAAAATAACGACTTTATTCAACAATATCTCGTGATGGGCGATTTCAAAACACTGCTTCATGAAGCTTTACAAATCTTTTGTTTCGAATCAGTGGTTCGAAGCGTGTATTAAACTGCCAAAGTCACGTGACTTCAGTAAAGGAGGCTTTGTTTAATCATAAGTGTTTTGAAATTTCAATGGTTCACCACTGGGGGGCGTGACTTTGGCAGTTTGATACACGCTCCGAACCACTGATTCGAAAACAAAAGATTCGTAAAGCTTCGAAGCTTCATGAAGCAGTGTTTTGAAATCGCCCTTCACTAGATATTGTTGAATAAAGTCGTTATGTTATTTTTTTTTTTTTTTTTTTGCCGCACAAAAAGTATTCTTGTCGCTTCATAACATTAAGGTTAAACTACTGTAGTAACATGAACTGTTTTAAATATGTCTTGAGTAGCTTTCTGGGCATCTGGAAGTGTTAATTATCTTACTGGCAATGGAGGCCTCACTGAGCGATCAGATTTTATCAATTTCTGTTCCAAAGATGAACGAAGGTCTTACGGGTGTGGAACGACATGAGGGTGAGTAATTAATGACAGAATTTTCATTTTTGGGTGAACTAACCCTTTAAACCATAGATGCCCATAAAGAAACTAGAGACATTTAGTATGTAAGTGGGCCCAAAACGTTCAATGGTATTCTTCAGAATTTCGATAATTGAAGCGCATCATTTTATGACCCCTATTCTCTGTACAGCACAGCAGATTCCCATCGGCCCCCGCCAGCCCTGCTGCCCTTGCGGGAGGAAGGTTGTCGTCATAGCAACGACATCATCCGGGGAACAGACATAAATCATATCGCGTGCAATGTCCGGTTTCAAAAATAACGTTCATGTCCACACACATTTAATAACATACCCTTAATAATTAAGAATATACAAACAGACTCGTAAAACCAAGTCTACAGAACTTAACCAAAGATCTTTAGCGATCCAGACGTCCCTAAATTGTTTATATGTCTGTCAGACCTCACCAACGCCTCCAATCTACAGATACCTTTAGGATGATAGTGTAAACGTTCACCTTTGTTTTCAGCAAGACTCTCTATAAATCCGTTTTACATTTTGCAAATGAATTAAGGTAACAAATCCAGCAGAAAAATTACATTTGTTCGGATCGCATCCGTGTTTATGACCCGCTGAAGGCCATAACATTGCAACATAGGCTACTGTACATTCGTGACTTCTGAAAGCTTGTCACTCACCTACAGACCGTGATAAGGTTTTTTCTTTCCACGGCGATGCTTCTGGAGAAGCCTTTCTTGGACTGTGCACCCATAGCCATCGCGGACTGCATGAAACTCTGCTCCATCCCACTGGACCCCTCCCTTACGCCACAAATACACACACAACCGCATTCAGAGATGAGGCAGAACAGGCGAAGACAGTCGATATGAAAACGCCATTCTCCACTATTATAAAGTGCTGATGAACAGAGGCTTTCTCCTTGAGCGCTGTTAAAGAGAGAGACTTATGGCGACCGTCTGCACCCCTCCTCTATACTGACCTCATCATGATCTCAGCATCCACCGGATCAGCAAAATCATTTTTAGGATGTTTCACATTTCTTTCAAATTCCGGAAGAAGCTCTTCATATTAAACAACAATGAGGCTAAATTCATAAGATTGATTAACTTGAAAGGTTATTCTAAATGGGTCGTAGCCTAATAGTGCTGAAGGGACGTGCATGAAGGACGCACAGACCTTTCCTCCGCTGCTGAGACGCAGTGAACCAATGCGGCCGCTAGAGGGCTTCAGTCATCGAATAAGCGGGTCTGAAATTATCAGAATGTAGCATTCTACCATGCTACTAGGTTGCTATCTGGCTAGATTCAATAGAAACCCATTTTCAGCCACATAAGAAAAAAATAAATCATGCTAAATCACAATTAATTATGACATAAAGAAACCCGATTTGTTGTATGTAGGTTTCCAATTGAAAGGGTTTTTAAGTGTAAGGGTAGTTTTGAGTGTGTTTTTAAGGAGTAAGGGTAGTTTTGTGTGAGGTTTTAGGTGGTTTTCAGTGCAGTCTGTCAAAAAAAGACAAATATAAGAAGTAAATGATTTAGAATTAGGTGTGATGGTTAGGTCTTCTCAATGCTAAAAGTTAATGAGATTAAGCATAATTTTTTCCCAAACCACTTCACCAGAAATCCCGCCCTGCAGCTAATTTAATTGGTTAAGTTTACAATGACGGGTAGGTATAGGGATCAGTGTTTGGTGTAGGCAATCAGTACTGTGATTGACATGACCAATAAAATCAGCTGGAGGGCGGCATGGGCCTGGCTTCTGACATCACACTTGGATGTGGGCCGGGTTGGACGTCCACCGCAGGCTGCAACGAGACGCTTATCATTTTTGCTCTATTTCGCCAACAAAAATAGTTACAAAGAAAGCCACAGCGGAACTGTTTTGCATCTCTTGAGCAACACACAGCGGTGTTTTGTTACTGCATAAATCCACGTTTTTTAACGAATCAAGTGAGCAGTTTTAGTTTCGTATTTAGAGCTTAAGGGTTTCTTGTCTACTGTAATTGTTCAAATTTCCAAGGATCAGCGTTCTCCCATAAAAGTGAGCGGACAGACCAAACCGTAATTTGTAGAGACTTGAAACTTTGAGGGCTGGAAGTCTACAATTTCACCAAGGCTCTCCCTTATCAGCCTGATGGGGGCACTACAGCAGTGAAAAGTACTCCTAAACCGTTACGGTACATTCACGGAACATACACGGGGCGTCAGTGTTAACGCTTCTCTTTACTTTGAATGGGTGACATCATGCGTTGCCGAACTGAACTGCGTTGTGTCACTGGTGTTGCTCGCAGCAGAAGTTGAAAATTTTTTAATTTTTAAGTACCAATGCAGTCATCAGCCAATCAGATCACCTATGCAAATACCCTAATGCAGACGCTAGCCAATTGCATTCATGCAACACCAGAAAAGTAATATGATTGGCTGTTGTCACTATGAGGGTTGCGTCAGCAAAAAACTTCAGACACGCCCTCCATCAAACATCGACGCAGACACCCCGTGTGAATGCACCGTTAGGCGTAGGCTCAAGTGTCTTATATCGTTGGAATCAAGACGGACAAAATGTATGCCTTGGATTCGATCGTCGCTTGTGAAATTTTGGGGTATTTTGGATTTTTTGAAAAACCTACTTTTTGGTTTTTGGCAGTTGCCACCCCAAAGCTGACTAGTGCCACAGCTGGCATACTGATGTAATGCACAAATAATTTTCGCTTTTGGTTTGGCGTTAGTCAACATCCTCATCGGCTCATAATAAAAGATTATCTTACCTAAACTGGGACACTTTAAAAGCATATATCTAATACGAAATATCATTCACAATTTAGTTTCATGTCTGAAATTAATTTATTCAGATAAAGGCACATTTCTGTCTGAAATGCTGAGTAAAAAAGCTAGATCGGAGTGAATCCACAGACTGGAGCGCAGGCTACGCCGCTTCAGTATGTCGGAAGAACGCACTCTTGTCCACAGGAGTGTTGTTATATGGTTGCAAATGCACTCAAAAAAAAAAAATGCTAAGTTGTTTCAACCTAATTTTGGGTCAAGTATGGAGAAACCCAGCTGTTAGGTTTGTCCATATTTGACCCAAATTTGTGTTGAAACAACCTAGCATTTTTTAGAGTGTGGTTTTAATTTATATGTAGTTGCTAGAGTGTTGTGGGTGGTTGCTAGGTGGCTTACTCAAACCTATGGTGTTTTATTTCTAGTGTCTGAATACAATTTTACTCTATGCATCTTTAAAACTCATGCATAGCCCACCTTTACAAAAACTTGATGGAGATGCAGTTACCAATATATCCACTAGAGGTCTTCTTGTCAGCATCATTCAAATTGCTAAGAAGCGTGACACATTATCTGTCTGTTGTTGTTGCTGCACTGTGAATTGTAAATGTGAAAAGGCGTCAGTAATTGTTCACTGAATGTCCATTGCAAATTCATAATGCCAAAGGAACAACAGACAATGCAGTTGATAAGTTTAACGTGCTTGCACATTTTTATGTGAGGCAGGCCGAGACTGTCTATGTCCTGGTCTAGGTTTGGACCTGAAGCTCAGCTGTGAAATTCCTGACTGCAATGAGAGGGCGTCTAGGGCAGAGTGCTGAAAGACTGTGAAATGAATAGTAAGACTATGGGGGAAAGAACTGGGATTGAAGCAACTGGTATGTGAAAGTGTTTGCCAATCAAACACATGCATCCTTTCACATCCAATTTTTAAACCTCACTTCAAACATTTGTAATCATATAATTAATATCTCTACTTATAATAATATCTCCAAATTCTAGTGACAAAGTATTTAATAAATAAGTAAAATAAGTATTACATGTTACAGGCATTCCGGATTTTATTCAACACATCTAAAATAATGATTTTACATTAAACACAGCAGAACATCTACGGGACAAGCCGGATTCCACCAAAGCATTTTTATCTTTATGCACACAATAATAATCTTTTACATTGTAATCCTTTTATTTTTAATATTTGGCATGTTTGTGTGTTGCTGCTCTGTATGTGTAATAAGCAGAGTGTACGCATGTTGCGCGCCCGCATATAGGCGTATATTACTAACACGCTCTTTAAATAACAAAACAAATATTGCGCCATTGACTTTAGACCAGGTTTCAGTTGGTCAATGGCGCAGTCTATTTCAGTTGCCTCAAAATAGCAACACGCCAACAATGCACCTGAACACACCTCGTTTTCAGACCAGCACGCCCATGGGCGCACAAATGGGCGCAAATGCATTTGCTATTTAAACAACGTGGCGAAGGACGTGAAAATGATAACTGCGTTAGGCTGAAACTAGCAAAAAACACTTGAGTCGCACCTGGCGCCGCATTGTGCCGGGTATATGTATATCAGTTTATGCTTGCTACACTTACAAATATTAATGCAGGTTTTTAGGAGGGGCATTAGATTCTTACTGAACATTAACCAGACATTGAGTAACTTGAAAGATGGATTTAGAAATACTCGAAACTTGACAAATCGAAACTGATACTAAAGGTCATTTGTACAGTACATTTCAAATGTAAAAGCTTATCATATATACAAAGTTTTCCAGTGGCCTTCACATTCTTTATCTATTTTCTTGACATTTTAGCTCCAGACATCCATAATTCCAATATTAAAAACTGTATTTTCTTAAGAAATGATTGGTGCTTGTGCTTTTAAAACTCACCACCACAATGCTGAGGTACTGGGGTTAGTTTCTACAGTATTACTATGCAGTTACTAGGGCGTTCAGGGTGGTTGCTAGGACATTTCTAGATGGTTGCTTATCGGCCCAAGTCTCTATGACATTGTGGTTTCTAGATATCATCCCCTTCTTGAATGTAAATCTATGGTCAATCTTTTTTTTTTTTTTTTTTAAAGCAAAATTGAGGTTACAATGAGGCCTTTACAATGGAAGGAAATGGGGCCAATTTTTGGAGGATTCAAATTTTATCAATGTATTTATGAATCATCTATTTTATTATTTATAAAAGCACTTACGTTAGTTCTTCTGTTAAAACTTGTATTATTTGGGCTTTAAATCTGTTCACATCATTTTCATAGTGATTTTACGGTCGACGAGTTTATGGTGTTCCTTGTCAAGGCAACAGAGTTGTAAAATTGAATATAACTTTAGTCAGGAAAGGTTAGTAAGTGTTTTTTCCACATTAAATTCATGTTAACATGAATATCATTTACATCATGTGTAAACAATGTGGCTGTACTATTAAAACAGTTTTCATATGGATTGGCCCTATTCACTTTCATTGTAAGTGCCTCATACCTCAATTATTTTTTTTTTTTTTTTTTTTAAGAAAACAAGAGACATTTTGAAATTATTGACTGAAATTGATTGAGCTTAGCTTGTATTTAAAGTCACCATGAAATCAAAATTCTTATTTTTTTATCGGATATCGCCATATTTAGGTTTTTTTATAAATGATTTATCTGTGCACGTCATTGTTTTTGTTTTAATTCACATTCCCTCATAAACTTTAATCAAAATAACTTCCTTTCTCTCTTGCAGCATCATCTCTTCTCTAATGACGTGTTTACTGGCATGAAGGCGGGGCAACCTGTCACTCACATGACATCACAGCAATATCAAACCACAACCATCCAATCACAATGTACAATTTTTTTTTCTTGTTCGAGAAGCCATTTTTTAAATACATCACAATAAGAAAAGACTATCGCAACTTCCATTTCATCCTGACTTTAATACTAGCCTATTTAATACTTAAGAGTTTCTAACAACAGTAAGCACCATAATATCCAGCCAGGAGACCATCAAAGCATCGTTTCCAGTTCTTTCCAAGACATGGAACCAGAATGTTCCTCATCTGCTACAAAACATGGCTCAAAATCCTGCTCACTTTCCTCTGCATTCCTGCTGATCTGTTTGGACGGAGACCCTTTCCCATCAGTCTGCCTCAGAACCAACTCATGCTGCTGCACTGTATAAAACACAGTCTCTGTATCATGAGGCGCGTAGCCAGGTAAGTTTCCTGAATGGTGGAGACGTGGTTGTCCTTTGCCCCCGATGGTCCCCAGCGGCAGGCCTTTAGTACCACTGACGCTGAGACACACGCTCTGTGTGGTGGTGTGTGACATCATGCCTCCATAGTAGCCACTCCCACATCCCGCACTGCTGTTGACACGAGCCTTCTGCTTCAGGTCTAATGCAAGACTGCGCCTCAGCCATGCCTTCTTAACCTCTGCCTGCACCTGATGGCATCATAGAGAGATATGAAAAGATAGACACAGAAAAAAAAATGGGCTGAGAGACAAATATACTCTGACACACACACAAGTTTAAAAGGTGATGTGTGTAATAATTTCTTCAGTGTTAAAGTGCCCCTATTATGCTTTTTCGGATATTACCTTTCATGTAGTGTGTAATATAGCTGTTTGTGAATGTAAAAGGTCTGCAAAGTTTTAAAAGATCAAAATGCACAATAAATGGAGTTATTGTCTCCCAAAAGTAAGAACCAAGTCTGAACTGCCTGAAACGAGTTGTCAGTAATTCCAGTCTTACTTCCTGCACGTACCTATGTAGGTTTGTATCAAATGTGCAGAATGCCAGCCCTCAAACACTGTAGTTGTATCTGAGGCCTGGAAGAGTTTGGTTTGTGTTGTCGACATGTCAAGAAGAAGCTGTTTTCTGTGCTGTAAAAGCAATCCATTCACTTCCAAAGGATGAGGACTGGGGCTCGAATTGATATGTTAAAACCGACGCCATTGTTACTGTTTGTATCACTGTGTATTAAGTGCTGAGGAAGCCTCTGGAGCTGAAATTCAGATATGATAATGGGCATTTCGTCTTCAACATGCTGCGGTAGACCAATCACAACACACTGGGCCGTCTGACCAATCAAAGCAGAGCAGGAGGAGGGGTTTAGAGAGACTGGATTCTTTATCAGACTGTTTCAGACACATTGGGTGAATTCCAAACGCCGTTTTTGCCCCCTTGAAGGGCACTTCTGGAAGGGGACGCCATTTGTAGGGGCGTTCCAAACGAAAGTGAACAACTGAATCCCTTCACCAAGGGCCATTCTACAAGTCCGTTAGCGAAGGGAACATGCAATGGTCACTTCATGGAAGTAATTTCATTGTTTATGGTCATGTGACCCTCACAATTCATTTCAAATTTAGATATGGCGGGAGAGTTTGAGTTAACGTATAAACAGAATAATTCAAGTAGTTTTGTTGTGATATATTACACACATTTTCGTCATGCATTTCATATTAGGTTTAAAAAAGTTTCATAGGTAAGAAATGTGTTTAATGCTTTATGTTCAATGCTTAACTTATAAAGTTAAGGGAAGATCGGGAACACACACACATATAAAGTATATTCTAAAAAATGTACATTTATTTGCATATATCATATTAACAGCAATAATAAGATATTCCTGTTGTCGCTGCCTAGCTTTGTCGTGGAAACATTCCAAGTGAAGCTAATGAGGAAATTACAAAATTACATTCATTGCTTCCTTTGCCAAATGCGTTCCAAATGGCTTCAAAATGACACAAAAGTGCCCTGCTCCTCCAAAGTCCCCACTGCAAGCTCTGCCCTTCGGAGTCAGTAGGGCATAGGGATGCTCACTCCCGATTAGAAGAGGTGATGCTTCAATGTATATTATGAGAAATGTGTTTTTTGACCTTGGATGCATGTAAACTTATTGTAGCAGACCGCCAAAACAAAATCAGAAGCTTTTAAAATAGCATTTTAGGGGTACTTTAAAATAAATGATCCTATTCCAGCTTGTAGAAATAGTTCAACCAACGATTAAAATTCTGTATTTCGTCTTCATCTCACAAATTAAGATATTTTTGATGAAATCCAAGTTTTTTTTTATATCCCCCATAGAAAGCAACGTAATTACCATCATTCAAGGTCCAGAAAAGTAGTAAAGACATTGTTAAAATAGTCCATGTGACTACAGTGGTTCAACCTTAATGTTATGAAGTGACGAGAATACTTTTGCTCAAAAACAAAACAAAAATAACTTTATTCAACAATTTCTTCTCTACCCTGTCAGTCTTGTATGCAGTTGACGCAGTGAACGCAGTTCAGCACTTCCATGTTTACATCCGAACACCGGCTCAGTATTGGCCGACGCTGTACACGTGAGGACCACAACGCATGCATAAGTTTGAACCACTGCAGTCACGTTGACTATTTTAATCATGTGTTTACTGCTTTTCTGGACCTTGAATGATGGTTAATACATTGCTTTCAATGGGGGATAAAAAAAAAACTTGGATTTCATCAAAAAATATCTTAATTTGTGTTCCGAAGATGAACAAAGGTCTTACGGGTGTGGAACGACATGAGGGTAAGTACTTAATGAAAGAAATTTCATTTTTGGGTGAACTAACCCTTTAAGTATCACCTTAAATATTATTTCCGTAATAAGCACTCTTTTTAAAAGTATGCTAAAATGTGTTTTTTTACGAAGGAAGAACTGTGTGAAGCTTCTTCAAGCATCCAAGTCAGAAGAAAAAAGACATTTGCTATGGGTTTGGAAACACATTTGGTTAAGTAAATGCAGAATTTAAATTTCTTGGTGAGCTATGCCTTTAAACATACAGAGACAATTTTAACCAACCAGCCTGACACAGCAACATTAGCTGAACCAATGGTATAAGTTTAGGTAGGATTGGACAACCAATGGCAGACAGGGGTAGTGTGAAGAAAACCTGTTTGAAGTCATTATTCTCACAATTACAATTACTAAAGTGTCAAACACTCACCTCCCCATTGCAGAAGCAGTAAATAAATGCCACAAAGAAACCCTGAGGAAATAAAATACATCATAAAGAAAAAGCACAATTTTTAAATGGCAACAACAAAACAGTTTTGTAACCAGGTATGTTTCATGTGTCTTAACAAGGAGTAATACGAAAAGTTCTGGCAACAAGTCACACTTAAAGAAGAAAAGCTGCTTGACATGATATAATCACAACCAATCAACATATTTTATGATAATGTACAGCTGTGTGGAGTGGAATTTTGGAGGGGCTACACAGTGCAATGGCACAAAAATAATTTAAACCACTTAAGGCCACCAATTTTGCTGTAATAACCCTAACTAGTAGTCGTTCCTACTCAACTGCAGTGCCCAACATTATCAAGTGGCATACAGTGTGTGAGCTGCACTGTTTCCACTCCTGACAGATGTTTTTTTTTTTTCTCTCTTTTGCAACTTTATTGCGTTGCCAACAGCATCTGTTGACTCAAATCGGCAACTCTCATTGAAAATGAATGACTTCTGGCTGCCGTGTCGTTGAAAGTATAAATAATTGTCACTATGAACATACTGTAACCTATTCACTATTTCTGCTAATTTAATCCAAAATGCAATTTCCTTCATATGCTCTTTATTTCAGATTACAGATTTAAAATTACCTTGGGCAAGAAGACCTGGATTTTAATTTTTTTAAAAACTGGCATATACCTGTGAGGAGTTGAAGAGCATCTCATAATGCATCTGGATCTGCCACAGCAGACCTGTGACGTCAGTGTAGGGAAGAGCCATAAACAGCATGTAATGAACTCCAAACAGCGGCATCAGCACCAGGGTTGACTTCAGCAGCTTCCTACAGGCCACAGCAAACAAATCACTACAAATCATGAGTCCTCATATTTAAAATAGCTTTAAAACATACTAAACAATGTTTTTATTAAAAATGTAAAAATGCAGAATGTTTTCTGTGATGGGTAGGTTTAGGAGTAATGTAGGGGGATAGAATGTATAGTTTGTACAGTATAAAAACCATTAAGCCTATAGAATGTCCTCACTAAGATAGCAAAACAAACATGTGTGTGTGTGTGTGTGTGTGTGTGTGTGTGTGTGTGGTAATTTATAACCTGTACTGCTGTCTAGGGTCCAGTTTCCCTGTGTTTGTTTCCCACAACTTAGAGGCCAAAACCCTGATGATATTGAGGAAGAGGAAGAAGTTTACCTAGATGAAGAGTTATGAGGAACATAAGTGACTTTTCAGTATAGGGTATTTACTGATAGGAAATATTTATACATATTTTATACACAGTAAAATCCCAGAGTTAAATCAACTCTGCTCAGAGTACATATGGTCCCTCTCTAAATAGTGTTAAAGAAACACTGAACCAGAGTTAAAGTTAATGAGATAATTAAGCAATTAATATGGCTGTGACTGAAGTCAGTTGTAGTTCTTGTGTTTCTCTTTTTTTCAGTGATTCTGCTTGTTAACAGCAGGTGTTCATCACTAATGCGCAATCATTACTTAATTAATTGCTTAATTATCTCATTAATTTGAACTCTGCTTCAGTGTTATTTTAACACTATTTAGAGAGGGACCATATGTACTCTGAGCAGAGTTAATTTAACTCTGGAAATTTTGCTGTGTATGTGTGCATTAAGACGTAACAAGTGTTTATAAAATATGTATGATATACAGTATTTTGTACTTTATAAAGTACAGAGTTTTGTTATTGCATATCACATTTAAATATTTAAATTATTATTATAATTTATTGGAGAAAAAAAAAAATCTTACAACAATGGCTGCCAGGATTGGTACTTGATAGATCCATTTCAGGTTGCCTGCACTTATATCCCAGCACCTAGAGATGCAGAAATCCAACCTTCAACTGGATTGTGAGGTAATGTTCATTCATGTTAATTGGTAGTTCACCCAAAAATGAAAATTCTGTCTTCATCTACTCACCCACATGTCTTTCCAGTCTTTTGTTAATCTTCAAAACACAAATTGGGATATTTTTAATGAACCCTGAGAGGTTTCTCTTCCTCCATTGAAAGTCCAGGTAACCAAAACTTAAAAGATCCAAAAAGACATTGTAAAATGAATCCATATTGAGCCTTTTAATCCAAGTCTTGTGAAAAGATACATGATTTAACTTCGGCTTTTATTTATATCTAAACAACGATCGCATAGAGACAGAGCGATACGCATCACAATCTGTAAAATCATGCCCACCGGGGGTGAAAACAATCCAACCCTCTCCATTGACTTTGTATTGCGTGAAGCTGCCTCCTTGTCATTTCTGACTTATAACAAAAAACAGAACAATATCTAAAAGCTGCTATGTGACAGGGTGTATAGCAAACAAGCTAAAAAAAACCCAGAACTAAGTTTTTATAAGCTGTTGACCCCAAAAAACAAGCATTTAAGGACACAAAAGTGGATACAGGCAATTGAGACAGAGCGCAATCTGTCATATTACTCTGGGAACTACGCCCACTGATGGAGAACGTAATCGCCAACAGGATATGCTAGAAGTAAAAACACATTCATTATTTCTAACCATGTCAAAGGATTATTTCACCACCCTATGTGAACCCTAGAGGAGGAGATATATTGAGAAACTAATATTTACCAATATATAATCACTTTTTAAAGTGATTATATCTGTCCACAAGACTTGGATTATGCCATTCAATTCATATAGATTAGTTCTCAGGTTTCATTAAAAGTATGTTAATTTGTGTTTCGGAGATTAAACAAAGTCTTATGTGTTTGGAACAACATAAGGGTAAGTACAGTAAATTATGACTTTTTTTGATGACCTTTAGGAAATCATGTTAAATACATGAACAAAAACATGAATTTACATGCTTTATCACACCATAAATATCTTGACTTCACAGGTTCAACCAGAGACTATTTTTAGAAAGGCAGACATATGGTCATGCCTGGAATTTGCTAAAAACCATGCGACAAAACCTAGACCTTTTGGAAGGCAATTTTGTGGTCTGATGGGCCCTATTTTAGCCTAAAAGCGAAGTGCTAAGTTTGCACCAAGCCAAACAAAGCTCAACACCCAAGTGATTATCCATCTACCCATCCATTCTCCAAACCGCTTGTCCTATGTAGGGTCATGGGGACGCTGGAGCCTATCCAAGCATCTCAGGCCGAAGGCAGGGAACAGGTGATCATGTGGAATATATTCCAAGGTGTTAACATACAGAGATTTACCAGAAACCTTATACAAAAACGAATGTGGAAATAAACCTACTGTGTGTCTGCCAGAGACGCCCGGGCACTGACCCATATGGATACAAACACTGAAGGTATCCCTATGAAAGAGAAAACAAGATCAAACAAAACAGGACGTCAATGTAAAACCCTATCTACAAACTTCTGTTCACCCTCAAGATCATAATAGATTGCTCTACAAATATTATCATCTTCAAAACGAAAGTAACAACTCACCCCAGCCTATGATTGTCAAAGCCCACAGACAGTTCTTATCAGACAGGAAGGCCATGAAGATCAGACTATGCAAGTACAGACCCTCCACCAGGATCCAATAATGATTGGTTGCCAAGAGATACAGGAAAAGGGTCACAGCAACCTTGCAGCCCACCTGATAAACACACAGACCAATAAAACTGATGTTGGGCTTTGAAGAATTAATTACTGTATGTATTCATGTGCAAATGTGTTTTAGTGAGTACCATGTAGGGTCTTTGTCCAACTGCCCCATCCTCTAGTTTGCCGTCATCGGTGACGGTGTAAAGAACGGCATCTTTCACAAATATACTGATTGCTCTGCATATGAATGAGGTGAAGAGGTGGATGTGGATGTAGTTACGGGTGCAATGGAGACGTCTAGAGAGAGAAAAAGAAACACAGAAGAAAAAATAACGTTGACTTTGACGTAGTGGTGGAAATTGATTAATATTAGTGTCTCATAGATCAAATTACAATGCATCCAGATTACAATTATACTACACATATGTAACACCTCTACCCAGGTGCTACTCGCCCTGCTCTGCGTGGGCCTCAAACCTGGGTCTCCGGTGTGGGAGTCGGACACTCTAACAAGGAGGCTAAAGGCTGCAACTTCTAGTGTCAGTCGCTAGAGCATCTCTTAAGATCAGAGGAGTGAGGTTTACTCGCACAGCGACTACTAGCTGGCTTCCGTTACACATAGAACACTTTTTTAACAGTTGTGAAATTAAATACCTACACTTTTTTGTGATTTCGGATGCATTTAGTGTTTTTTGTGTGTTATGACTGTATCATTTACTCATTTAAAGACTCATTAAAAAACACTTGATGAAAATGTCTTTTATTAAAAGCTGTGTGACTACAAAGAGTGTTTAAGCATCATAAACAACAGAAATAAGACAAATTCACAAATTAAATGCCTTCAACATGTCCCAATTCTTTCATTTCAGCAAAACACTGCATCAGTCAGTGAAATGTAGGTCCATCATATTAGGTCTATCTAAATAATGGGTTCTTCAAAAAGGAAAGACTTCAGTAAATGACTGAGATTGATTTGGTCACTTAAAAAGATTCACAAATGTTGCGGTAACACTTTACAATAAGGTTCATTAGTTAACATTAGTTAACTACATTAGGTAACATGAACTAATAATGAACTGCACTTATACACCATTTATTCATCTTTGTTAATGTTAATTTCAATATTTACTAATACATTATTAAAATCTTGTTAACATTAATTAATGCATAAACAATGAACAACTGTGTTTTCATTAACTACGTTAACGAAGATTAGTAAATATAGTAACAAATGTATTGCTCGTGGTTAGTTCATGTTAGTTAATACATTAACTAATGTTTAACTAATGAACCTTATTGCAAAGTGTTACCAGTGTTGCTCCTGGACCAAGAATGTGGATCCAGGAAAGTGTTTCCTTGTGAAAAAGACGTGGGCTTAATTGTATTGAATGTGCACTTAAGAGTGTACTTCAAATCAAAGTAGATTTAAAAAAATAAATATATATATATATATATGTTAATGAAGACCCACTCTTTTTTTACACTTCTACACTTTTAAAAAGTGTACTTTGTAATAATGTGTTACATTTTAAATCATTATGTTTTAGTAATATTTTGTCATGTCATATACACTTATTTTAATGTGTTGACTAACATACTAAAGCACATGTAGCCTAAAGTACTTGAATTTTAACTGTAGTGTATCATTGTATATTATAAATTTGATTTTAAATGTACTAAATTGCAACTTCATCATTACATTTGTGCAATTATAAGTTTAAATTTAAATACATCACACAAGTTTCAACAGAAATTACATTAAAATATAAAGTTAAGAATAAATGCTTGTCAGTATTTGGCAGTGTGCTTTAACCATATTTCAAAGTCAATGGAAGTAATTACATATAGACCTGGTTTCACAGACAGGGCTTAGATTAAGCCAGGATTAAGTATTAGTTCAATTAAGGCATTTAAGTAGCTTTTATAAATGTGCCTTAGAAAAATACATTACTGGTGTGCTTCTTGAGACAAAACCAAGGCACTGACATATTTTAAGATTTGTCAGTGCAAGTTCATTTTTGGGTGAACTATCCCTTTAAGCCTTGTCTGTGAAACTAGGGGATAAAGATGTACTTAAAGGGTTAGTTCATCCAAAAATTAAAATAATGTCATTTATTACTCACCCTCATGTCATTCTACACCCCTAAGACCTTCGTTCATCTTTGGAACACAAATTAAGATATTTGTGATAAAATCCGATGGCTCAGTGAGGCCTCTATTGAGAGCAAAGCCATTGAAACTGTCAAGATCCATAAAGGTACTAAAAACATATTTGAAACAGTGCATATGAGTTCAGTGGTTTTATCTTAATATTATGAAGCGACAAGAATACTTTTTGTGCGCCAAAAAAACAAAATAACGACTTTTCAACAATATATAGTCATGGGCCGATTTCAAAACACTGCTTCATGAAGCTTCTGAGCTTTATGAATCTTTTGTTTCGAATTAGTGATTCCGATCTCCTGTCAAACGGCTAAACTGCTGAAATCACGTGACTTTGGCTCTCCGATTCACTGATTCGATTCGTAAAGCTCAGAAGCAGTGTTTTGAACTAGTCTCATCATTATATATTGTTGAAAAGTCGTTATTTTGTTTTTTTGGCGCACAAAAAGTATTCTCGTCACTTTATAATATTAAGATAGAACCACTGAACTCACATGAACTGTTTCAAATATGTTTTTAGTACCTTTATGGATCTTGAGAGAGGAAGTACCATTGCTGGCTATGCAGGCCTCACTGAGACATCGGATTTCATCAACAATATCTTAATTTGTGTTCCGAAGATGAACGAAGGTCTAACGGGTGAGGGTGAGTAATTAATGACAGAATTTTCATTTTTGGGTGAACTAACCCTTTAAGTCCTACTTACATAAGTGGGGTAAAAGCAAATTTAAGTTCAACTTAAATTTAAATTCTAATTCATTTTCATTTAATTACAAAAAACAACATGCAATTACTGTAAGTGTCAGAAAACATTACATTCAGTTATCATTTAAGTACATTCCCTTAAAGTGTATTATTTCCATAATAAGTACTCATTTTAAAAGTATATGCTACATTATACTACGGGGCTGTTGGATGCTCGAATCTGATTGGTTGACCAGTGTTCTAAGGCGTGCAATTATTTTCAGGGAAACGCATGGCTAAAGTAGTTCTAGCAGGTCTTGACCGCATTGCAATTCCATATCACTTCGCCAAATGATTTCAGCTATTTCAATAGGTCCTAATACAGCCAACCGCAAAAGAAATAAAACCCACAGCGACACTGATCAATCAAATAAATATAGTAAACAATAGGATGAAAAAGACAAATTATTGTCACGGTTTTTGCCACAAAATACGTTTTATTGTGTTCTGAAAGCGCATACTCCCTCCCCCTCTCTCTCTCTCTTTCAAGCGTACACAAGTCACTTGCACAGAAACGTTTTGTCAGCGCTGTTCTGATGAATTAATCAGTAAAAAAGTTTAGCAACTTAAAAGATACATGGCATTTCTCACCAGCGAGGTAATAACTGTGCAGTTCTTGAGGTAGATAAACTCATAGTTTCGCTATTAGTAGAGACACCACTGTCATGAGAGACGCACTCTCTCTCTCTCTCTCTCTCTCAACTGAGTTAATAACTGTATCAACGGTATTATTCCGATATCAAGGCTCAAGCCTCCGTTACTAGTTCTGAAATGACATTTTGGAATTAGCAACGGAGGCTTGCAGAACTACTACAACTATTCTCTACTCTCTTCCTCAGAGAGCAGAGGACCTGCTGACCGTCTGATCAGATCATAGCAAAGATATCTTAGTAAACATAAGTCTTTCTGTACAAATGGTTATCACGTGGATGTAGATAAGCATCAAGGCATCACATACTCATGAACATGAATCAGGCACTGACTGAGGGGACATGGAAACATGTAGCATTCTGCTGGATTAGATTTGTGTTTGTAAAGTGTATGTAAAGTGTTATCCATTGTTTTGTCTTGTTGAAATGTTCAGGTTGCACTTACTTGAAATAGCAAAGGATAAAGACAGCCACTAGTAACGCCGCCAGTGATATGGAGTATCCAACAGTGTACATGAGGTAAAGACGCTCAAAGACCTCCTAAATAAACACAGCAAAATAGTACACAATAATATAGAATTGTGTACATGTCAATGTCTATACATTTTAGTCTATGCTCTTGTTTAGACCTTTTGGACCTTTAGACAAATTACTCTTCATCTCCAAACTAAATACATTTTCTATGTGTTGCTATGGATGTTTCTGCATGGTTGCTACTGTAGGTACTGGTCCATGTAAAATAAGTCTCTATGATATTCTGGTCTATAGATATGGTTCAGGTCCTTCAATTATATACTGAATATATTGATTTTTTTTGTTAATCTGCCATGTGATAAAAATCAAATCATTTAGAAAATGGCAATTAGTCACATTCTGAAGTTTAATACTTATAGTTAACGATTTGTTCAAATCACTTAATCTAAGTATGAGCAACAGTAATAGTAATGCATGCAACCAATTAGATTATAGCTGCCTATGAGTTGAAAAATGCACACACCTCCTGTTCACTGTGGTTATTGTGCAGGTAAGTGGTGCATTCTGTGTAGTTGGCCCATGTCCGGTTTATGGTGGACACCTGCTCCCAGTTACCTGATGCATCACAGTGGCGATATGCATGTCCTAAAATACATGTAAAACAGACATGTATATAAATAGGTACACCAAAAAATCAGCCTCTGAGGGCATTTCTTTTGTGTATTCTTACAAGTTTATTCTATTATTGCTATTAGTATACTTCTTTTAATCTAAAAATAAGAGAGTGGCTATAGTTTCAACCTATTTTTAATGTATCACATATACAGTATATTTAACAAATTTATACTTAAGTGTACTTGGCTTATACTGACAAAAAAAGTCAAAGAATATCTGGTCTATACTTGTACTTAATCTTTTGATCTACCTATACTTAAGAAAAGTATAAATAAGAGAATGAACCTCATTGGTTACACCGCACGTTTGAGCTTCCAGAAGAGGTTTGTTCTTGTGCATCATTCAGGTTTGGTTGAGCTTCTGCTTATGTTCGCTGATCAATGTTTACATGCGAGTAAAAGCCTAAATTAAATCTGTTTATCATATAAAGCGATCGAGAAAATTCAGAAAATTTGGACAAAACCGCTCGATTCATATGGATTGGTTTACAATCTCTTTATGAACTTTTTGAAGCATCAAAGTGGTCGTTGCAAAGGCAGTCAATGGAGGAACAAACATCTCTCAGATTTAATCAAAAAATATCTTAATTTGTGTTTGGAAGATGAACAAAAGTTTTACGGGTGTGGAACGACATGAGGGTGAGTAATTAATGACAGAATTTTCATTTTGGGGTGAACTAATGCTGCGTTCTAGGCAGGTTTTTGAGCCCGTAAGTCACGACTTCAAACCACAACTTTGTAGCATTCCAGGCAAGTCAGGCCAAACTGCCTGAGTGTAAACAAACCAGCATGGCGGACCATACAGGGCTTATGCTCATTTACAATTATTTCTATCGCCAAAGGTGCTTACTCCTTGCTTATTTGAGGGAAACGGAGAAGGAAAAATGGCGCATAAGGCAAGAGAAGCTGTTATACCTTTTATTTTACTTTATTTTACCGTGCACTTGCATAAACACCGCATCCGTAAGGGCTGCCATTGTTGTTTCGCGGGCTATGTGACGTCAAAGCACGGAACTGGGAGTACATCGATCTAGTACGAGTTCACGGGTGGGAAGTCACGGGTTTGACTGCCGTTCCCAGTGCACTTTCATGGGTAGAAGGTTGGAAAAACACGGGTTACGGGTTGCCTGGAACGCGGCATAACCCTTTAAAAAGTGGGGTAGAAGTATAGCTGGTAAACTAACAGTTTCAGTAACTAAGTGTAGTACTGTTTACAGTGTAGCTGCAATACAAAAGAAAAACTTAGATTTAATTAACTAGTTGTGTGCTCAAAGTTTATATAAGGGCATGCTTTTATAAAGTAAATGTGAGCCATTTTATCCTCAGAAATATTGATATTGTGCAGTTAGGCCTATACTATGAGTACATTGATTTTAGTATGCTAACTACATAAAGTACAGTTGCAAGAAAAAGTATGTGAACCACTTGCAGAATCTGTGAAAATGTGAATAATTTTAAAAAAATAAAGGAGATAATACAAAATGCATGTTATTTTTTATTTAGTAGTGTCCTGAGTAAGATATTTTACATAAAAGATGTTTACATATAATCCACAAGACAAAAAAAAAAAATAGCTGAATTTATTAAAATAACCCCATTCATAAGTATGTGAACCATTGATTCTTAATACTGTGTGTGGTTACCTGGATGATCTACGACTGTTTTTTTGTTTTGTGATTGTTGTTCATGAGTCCCTTGTATGTCCTGAGCAGTTAAACTGAGCTCTGTTCTTCAGAAAAAATCTCCAGGTCCTGCAGATTCTTCAGTTTTCCAGCATCTTTTGCATATTTGAACCCTTTACAGCAGTGACTGAATGATTTTGAGATCCGTCTTTTCACACTGAGGACAATTGAGGGACTCAAACACAACTATTAAAAAAGGTTCAAACATTCACTGATGCTCCAGAAGGAAACATGATGCATTAATAGATGGGGGGTGAAAACATTTGGAATTTGAAGATCAAGGTAAATTGTATTTTATTTGTCTTCCGGGAAACATGAAAGTATCTTCTGTTGCTTCCGAAGGGCAGTACTAAATGAAAAAAAATTATATTTAAACAAAATAAGAAAAATTTGGACATCTTCATCCTGTTCAAAAGTTTTCACCCCCCGACTCTCAATGCATCGTGTTTTCTTCTGGAGCATCAGTGAATGTTTGAACCTTTTTTAATAGTTGTGTTTGAGTCCCTCAGTTGTCCTCAGTGTGAAAAGACAGATCTCAAAACCATTCAGTCACTGCTGTAAAGGGTTCAAATATGCAAAAGATGCTGGAAAACTGAAGAATCTGCAGGACCTGGAGAATTTTTCTGAAGAACAGAGCTCAGTTTAACTGCTCAGAGCAAACAAGGGACTCATGAACAACCATCACAAAACAAAAAAACAGTCGTAGATCATCCAGGTAACCACACACAGTATTAAGAATCAGTGGTTCACACACTTATGAATGAGGTTATTTTAATAAATTCAGCTATTTTTTTGTCTTATGGATTATATGTAAATATATTTTATGTAAAATATCTTACTCAGGACAGTACTAAATAAAAAATAACATGCATTTTGTATTATCTCCTTTATTTTGTTAAAATTATTCACATTTTCACAGATTCTGCAAGTGGTTCACATACTTTTTCTTGCAACTGTATACTTGGGAAATATAATTTAACTTTACTGAAGTTTAATTAATAAAATGAACTTTTCCCCTGTAAGGGTATGTACATTTTCAGTATTAAAATACTTTCTCCTCTCCCAGTTTAATATACAGAGTAATATAAGTAAAAAAAAATGAAATACTTCAGCTTTAGAGTTGGGGGGTAATGCATTACAAGTATTACTTTTTTCAAGTAACTAATAAAGTAACGCATTACATTTAAATTTACAACAAAATATCTGAGTTACTTTTTCAAATAAGTAATGCAAGTTACTTTGTTTTCCTTTTTATTGACTGTTGGAAGAAACTGGAAGTAAGGTGTAGAGGTGTTGTGTGCTCTGTGTAAACATGATGGATATTGTAGTTCTAGACTAAATGTGAACATTCATTTACTCATCTCACTTGCACAAAAACAGATAGCTCAAAATGAAAATCGTAATATGCAAACTCAGAATATTACACAAACCTGCAATAATTGAATGTCAAATTTTGTTTATGTATTTAATCTCACTTTATTAACCAATGTCTTTGCTGCTGACCAATGATCTAATTATTCAACCATACGAATAAGCAAAAATTACAGTACTTTGGTAAAACATCACATTTGTGTTTATTTTTTTGTTTTTGTTGCTGAAGTACGTGTTTTCTAATCCTGCATCCTATTCCTCTACAATTCAGAATGGCAGCACATCTGAAAAGTTTATCTGAGCTGTGCCCTCTACTGCACAGGTATGAATTTGAATCTCCTACAGCCTGAGGATTTTTTGTTTCACTTTTTGTTTGAAAAGACCTTTTCATTTGCCAAATGAAAAATGAAAATGCATTGCATTGCATTCCATAAAAAGTAACTAAGTAATGCAATTAGTTACATTTTTAGGGAGTAACAATATTTAAAAGTAACCTTTCCCAACATTGTTCAGCTTTAATTGTATTTAGTTCAGGTGGGTTAAGCAGACCTCTGTGGTTGAAGTCATAGATGTACTCCGGGCACAGAACTGCAACCATCTGACTGGGTTTTCCTGCGGGCCAGCAAATGATCCCATCCCACTCAGGAACACAGTAATTCTCTGAAAACACACAAAAATATCAGATTCATATGTTTTACAAAATTAACACTTATATATTTAACACAAAATATGCAATCAAATTATTCTTCAACAAAATGTTTGGAGACATGCCAAATTAGTCTCTTCAACATAGGAAGCCAACGATATGAATCCTGAATCTTTTCTCATAACCAGACAGCAGTGGATCTGTATTCATTCCACAGTTGTGGGTATGTCCGTATCCTGCTATAAAGTGACTCATCACTACGAACAACAAAGGAACCTGAGCTCAAATCAATATTCCTTATCCTAAAATCTTGCTATAAACAGCGCCGCAGAATAATTTGATCCTGCTGTCTTCAGGAAATTGGGTCTGTAGGGTTAGGAAGATACATGCTTTTGATTGCTTCAGTAGCTGTCAGTATGCTACAACTATTTTTGTTAGCTTTACATTATGCCAAATTACACATTTAATTTATTTGATAGGGTAGGTATCAGCACACATGGGTCATATGTTTTCTTCTGTTTTATCATTCGCCAGGTGAAAATCATAAGTCTGATTGCTTTAAAAGTAATAGCACACCTAAATTTGAGGTGTCAAAGTATAATACTTATGGTTAGGGATGTTGCTAACAATTATGACATTGTATAACAAACCCTATACCCACACAAAAATTATATCATAATACCTCTGACCACATCTAACTGTGCACGGATGTTTCTCTCACACCTCGCACGTGCACCAATCAGAAGAAAGATCTGTTCATCTCTGGTGAGGACATCATCAGAATCAATCTGTAAGAAGAGCAACAGAGAAAGACAGAACATTATTCTCACCCTTTCACTATATATAATCCCAAACCAAACCATGTTTGGTGAATACCAACAGCACAGTATCTTCATCATTTTACTGTTTATACAATGGTGTAATTTTAATTAGCCTACAACCAATAGATAGCAAACAGTTTGCTGAAGACAAGCAGACTAAGGACATGGATTACTGGAACCATGTCCTGTGGTCTGATGAGACCAAGATAAACTTATTTGGTTCAGATGGTGTCAAGCGTGTGTGGCGGCAACCAGGTGAGGAGTACAAAGACAAGTGTGTCTTGCCTACAGTCAAGCATAGTGGTGGGAGTGTCATGGTCTGGGGCTGCATGAGTGCTGCCGGCACTGGGGAGCTACAGTTCATTGAGGGAACTGTGAATGCCAACATGTACTGTGACATTCTGAAGCAGAGCATGATCCCCTCCCTTCGGAGACTGGGCTGCAGGGCAGTATTCCAACATGATAATGACCCCAAACACACCTCCAAGACGACCACTGCCTTGCTAAAGAAGCTGAGGGTACCTAAACCCTATTGAGCATCTGTGGGGCATCCTCAAACGGAAGGTGGAGGAGCGCAAGGTCTCTAACATCCACCAGCTCCGTGATGTTGTCATGGAGGAGTGGAAGAGGACTCCAGTGGCAACCTGTGAAGCTCCATGCCCAAGAAGGTTAAGGCAGTGCTGGAAAATAATGGTGGCCACGCAAAATATTGACACTTTGGGCCCAATTTGGACATTTTCACTTAGAGGTGTACTCACTTTTGTGGCCAGCGGTTTAGACATTAATGTCTGTGTGTTGAGTTATTTTGAGGGGACAGCAAATTTACACTGTTATACAAGCTGTACACTCACTACTTTACATGGTAGCAAAGTGTCATTTCTTCAGTGTTGTCACATGAAAAGATATAATAAAATATGTACAGAAATGTGAGGGGTGTACTCACTTCTGTGAGATACTGTATAACTTTACTTGCAGATAATATAATATTATTTAAATAAAAGGCCACTTAAGTGTACACACTTTATTTGTCCATAATAAGCTTCCTTTTAGTGTTTACATGTATTTGTATATAATATTTATTATGTAGTACTTGCTTTGTTATAATTTGAGTTGGTTTTTTTTTTCGGTCTCATTACTCATTGGGGGATTGACACATCAAAAAAGAAAGTCAGTGTTTATAACACTATCTAGATTTGTTGTTTTACCGTTTCATCTGCATCGCACAGGTGATGCCTGTGATACATCAGATCACAAAAGACTGATAAAAACCTTGTTTGTTTCTAAGAATATACTGTACATGTTGGTTTTTCATTTTCCACGATCTCAGCTGAAATCATTGACATATCATCCATCTATCACCACACCTGTCACACCTTCTTTAAGGCTGATGTGCTGTCTCTCAGTGTTGTGAAATATTTGCACTGTCCTGTGGTATGTGACAAGCTCTCTTCAACCTTCAGGATGAGAGAGCATATCCAACCTTACACACCTCACACCCATGGGCATCCCTCACCACCATCCTACACTATGAGCCCTTATCTCTGTGGAGAATCGCAGGAGCATTTGTGCCCTAAATACTTTCACAACCACCATTTCTTTCTTTGTCTTATATTAGGTGTGTGAGTTTGAGGTTTTCTCAAACTCACACACCTAATATGAGACAAAGAAAGAAAGAAAGACTCAAAAATAGCTCTTAAAAATAGGCTTAATCACGGACAGTGGACCCATGTGATTGAAACAAGTAAAAACCCAATAAAATCAACCATATAAAACTAACTAGAATCAATGGTCAATAGAATCAATTCATTTAACATGAATTAAGTGTTTTAGTTGAATAAATGATTTTCATTTAACTTGAATTATTCAAGTTATCCTACAACTAAGGCTTCTTGTTTAATGATCTGTTTATACAGTATACAAGCTAACTAAATATAACTTCCCTTTACACATTGTCAGGTTTATGTTCTGTTTTGGTACTCTTATTTTGATTTAAGCTTAGTTTTATGTTCTCTGTGTTCTTGGTTCCTGGGTGTATTTCCTGTCTACCTTAGTTGATCTAGTTTCCTAGGCTGCATCTGAAATCGCTAATCACTTGAGCAGGTACTTATTTTGAATAATGTCAAAATGTCATGTTGTCAGTAAAGTGTCCATCATATATGCACTCAGAATCTCACCGGAAATAGTAGGTCATCCAGGTACTTTTTGCTTACTCTTTGATGAGTACTGTGAATTCGAACATACCTCTTTTGTCACATACTCTTTTTCATCTATATAGTAGGAGTTTTTTCCCCTTTGTGTGTTAGTTTTGTTTAATTTTTGTAAATAAATACGGTTGCTGCTGCTAGATCCCGCCTCTGCATTTCCTTGCTCCTGCTGCAACCAGCACACTAACAGAAGAAAGAACCTATCATAAAATATGGATCTAGCAACAATTCTTTCACCTGTCACCCCCGAAGACCTTCTCCTCTCCTTCTCACAAGATGGCCGTCCCCTGGAAGACTACATGGAAGAGTTCCTCAAGCTCAGCCACCTGGTGTCCTAGGGTGACGGTGCCCTGAAGACCATTTTTTTTTCTTTTTAAGTGGATTGGAAATACCCCTTGGCTGTCCCAGTGGGTATTTTAATTGGACTGTTTGGAGTTGGGTCCCGACCATGCCCCCACTCCTGAGGTAGATTTGCTCCCTACGAGCTCATGTAATATAATAGACTCAATGTTTCTGCCCAGTTTCCTGTATCTGTCATCACTGATTCCGTCCAGTCTCCTGCCTCCTTTGTCATCGCTGGTTCCATCCTGTCTCCTTCAGTGTCATTGGTCCTGCTCAGCCTCCCTCTCCCTCCTCCTCTGCCAACTCTCTCCAGCTCCTCAGCTTAGTCTCTGCTGGCTCCCTTCACCTCTGCCGGCTGCCTTCAGCTCCTCAACTCCGTCCTCTGTGCCTCCATCATGCTCCTCACCTCTGCCTTGGGCTTCCCGGACTCCAGCCCCGCCTTGGTTTAAGGATCTCCCAGCTCCACCTCAGGCCTCTGAGCACATGACTCAACCTGTTAACCCATCAGCTCCAACTTGGCTCCACGATCCCTCGTCTCCATGTGGACTGCCATCCTTCAGGCTCCACCGGGCTCCCTCATCCCTCCGGCTCCGCCTTGGTCAGACATCACCCTGGTTTCACCACTGGCCTCCAGACTTCTGGCTACACCTCAGCCCTCCTGCGACTCCACTGGGCTTCACCTTCCCTCTGGCTCCACCATTGTCCTCTGTCTCTCCAGATCCACTGTGGTCTTCCGATCCCCCATCTCCACCTCAGCCTCATGAGCCGTTGGCTCTGCCTTGACCCTCCAGTCCAGTGGTGTCACACTGTGTCTTTGACTCCTCAGCTCTGCCCAGTTCTCCACCTTGCCCAGCTCCACCTCGATCGGTCGGATTCCTGAATCCGTCCTGGCCACTCCCTCCATTGGTTCCACTGTGGGTCTGCCTCTTCATGGCTCAGTTCTGGGTCGCTCCCTGGCTCCTCCCTCCTTCGTCTCCTCCCTGGCTCCTCCTTGGATTCTTCCTTTTTTTTGTTTCTCCATGGACACTTCCTCAGTTTCCCCTGTGGACTCTTGCTCCTTCCCCTTTTCCTATGAACCTTTTTCTGTTTTCACTCCTAACACTACAGTGTAGTTTCTGTTTATGAAAACGGTGGCGTCATGCGCATGCGTATTATAGGTTCAGTCTATAGGGATGTAGTAATTCTTTACAAATTGATATCACCAACTACTGGCCTGGCATGCACAACACAGCATTTTTAGTCATTTTTGGGGATCTCTGTGAACGAGGAACATTTTGACGTTGTTGTCTATACATGAAACATTTCAAAAACACAAAGGAAGAACTTTTCCGTTTTTAGTACATCGTTGTTGTGTAAACGTACCCTTAGTTTCTGTATACTCTGTTTAGCCTTTTTTGTTCGAGCTACTTGATTGAATCATGTTATTTCAAAATGAAAACATTGAGCTAAGCCAAAGCGTAGTCAATTTAACATGAAGCAATTCCATTTGAACCAGAAACCTGATACAATGGTTTTAAATTAAAAATGAATTGTTTAAATACAGTGAATAGTATCAAAATATAGATTTTTTTTAGTAATGTTCATTTTTTATAAAAAAAAGAATGAAAGAAAATTCAGAGATCTGAACAGACTGTATAAAATCATATTCTATTCTCCTATCCTATTAAATGTAATAGTCACCCACTTAAAATCATTTAGCTTGTTGAGAAGAGGTGTCCATTACTTTTCTAAGTGATCAAATGTATAATTTTTGTCTGACGAATGATAAAACAGGTAAAACATTTTTTTAGCTAAATCTCAAGACCAGAATATCACAGAGACTTGAAAATGAGCCCTTTTGATCGGAATAGAAGCAACTTCCTAGCAACCACCCTGGCAACCCAAACAACCACTTAGTAATTAGTAACCACTCAAAAACAGAATATTTACAGTGAATTCTGCACGGACAAGCCCAAAATTTTGCAATTTTGTTCCTCTGTGCAGTTATCGTTATAGTTGTGATGTGAACTGTGCTATTTTTTATATTTAGAACGATTTTTAGAACTATTATTATTATTATCATTAGCATTATAGTTACTGTTCTTGGTGTGAACAGGCCTTTACACTGAAACTGCAAGAGTCAATTAACCAACTGTCTTATTTGATTGTTGTTTTTTACCCTTGGAAAGCGTAGGGATTGATGAACCACACTTTCAGGCGCTCTAATGCCATTGATTCTTAATAATTGGTTTGCGTAACTGCCCAGTGGTCAAACATTTGTAAGGATATTATCATTATAGATGCTGTCCAGAACACTGAGCACATTTACTGTAATTCCAATTGCCTTCTCCAGCAAAGGTGAAATTAGTGGCATGGCAGTGCTCTTGATCAATCATGATATTCAGGGCCTAAATTGCCCATTTATCAAGTGTTCATCTCTCGCTGACCAACTAATTTTCTGCTTCATTGAGCATGTGCATGCATTGGCCAGTAAGTCTTTCTGAGGTTGACAGCACAAACAAAGAGACACATTTTCCTTTCCTCCTTACCAAGAAATATAGGACATGCGCAACCTATATATATATATATATATATATATATATATATATATATATTACAGCATTTACTTTGTTAAGGTTAGTTAATAAAAATGTACAGTTCACAATGCATAAACTAATACAAGTTTTGTATAATGTTGTATAATAGTTTTGGTTTTTATAATGAATTAGTAAAATAGAGGTTGCAATTTTGTACATTTAAATTATATTAACTTTAAAATGTAATATTAAAATATACACTAGAGTTAAAATTATAATCAAGTACTTTATATGTGTAATAGTATTAGTCAATTTTGTCATTCATCAAAGAATGATCAAAACGATAATTGAAATGTAATAATTTAAAATGTACATACATTAATATTATATTATTAATGAATAATGCCGATTTTTAAATATACTTTTAAGATCTGAAGTTCACTACAAGTGCACACACACTTAACACAATTAAGCACACTCCTTTTTCATAAGGGAAAGACTAAATGTGGCCCTTTATTTTACAGTCCTGTTCTACATGTACATACTTGTTAATAACTGGGTAATAACCTGAACCTACCCCTAAACCTAACCTTAACCCACACTGTAATTTTTTTTTTTTAATATTTACAGCAAAATACTGTAAAAATGCTATAGTAAAAACATGTTAATTGGTTAACTATAAGTTACCTTACCATATAACAGGTTTAACATGACATTATTTGTCATTTTACTGTAAAATACTGTCAAATTTATGGTTTTTGCAAGTAAAAACTATGAATTATATATTTTATGACTTATTGACTTATTCACGATACAGCACTAGCCTCGAGTACCTTATTGCTTTTATAAAACGGTTACCACACAATACAAATATTAAAGCCAAAAATATGTATCAATGCAACTTTCATGAAGTAAACTCTTACTAAAAGCCTTCCTTCCGCCGGAAAAAATAGTCCCTGACCGTGAACCGCAACAGAAGTTACATTATTATGCCATTAGATGGCAGCAAAGATTGTCTTTATGAGTGTGTCAGTCAATAGCGAAGACTTTTACATTGAAAAGACTGAATTGTTGTGAACACGGAACAAGACGCAAAAATACTTTGACTAGCGCTGTCAGTCACGGGAAAACCATTTATATGTTAAAAGGACAAGATAATACATAAGACATTTAAACAGATTTTTTATTATGAACATAGGACTGACCTGAAGGAAAATGCTAAATCTGAATGCAGGTAATAAACTCGCTCACTCGATTTCTTTCTCACAACTCTTCTAGTTCTACATACAGCTTCAATGAACAATATCAACTGAGAACAAACAGTTTACATTGCTAAGAGTGGTTGCTAAGGGTGTTGTGTAGTGATACACAGAACCGTTGGGTGAATCAGAATCAAGGACAGGAACTAACCGTTTTATGAATTAACATTATATCACTTAAAATATATATAGTAAAACTGGTCATTATATCACTTAAAAGGCATCTAGTAAAACTGGTCACAGTATTTTTTACTGGGAATTTCTGGCAACCACAGCTGCCAGGTTTTTTTTACCATAAATTTAATGGGATATTTTTTTTTACAGTGCATGTAGTTACCTTACTGTATATTGCCCACTACTTTGGTAAGTACACGTAAGTGCATGTACTGTAAAATAAAGTGTAACCCAAATGTATGCAAACTGTCCCCACAGTAGATGTATTAAATCATTTGTTACATTTATATAGCGCTTTCTGCTATGAATAAAGCAGGGAAGCCAGGCATAAGTCAGTAGTCAGGTACTCACCAGAGCTCTGGCTTTCATCAGCACACTGCACAGCACAAAAGCCACGGCG
The DNA here is from genome assembly GCF_019924925.1 of Ctenopharyngodon idella. Lineage (NCBI taxonomy): Eukaryota > Metazoa > Chordata > Actinopteri > Cypriniformes > Xenocyprididae > Ctenopharyngodon > Ctenopharyngodon idella. The sequence continues at coordinate 7,403,647 of NC_067231.1, forward strand.
ACCTCCACTGACAACATGCTTAACCAAAGACCTTTGACCTTTTCCAGAACGTCTGCTCACCAGAGGGCTCCTCTTACTTTTCAGGACATGGTGGTCACATCGAGGCGCCGAGAACTGAAGTCTGTAGCCTTTTGTTATTCTGACGCTGTTGTGTCTACCAGCAATTCATCTGTTGGAGTCTGACAAATATTTTAGCTGTGGTTAATTTATGAAATAACTGGATACACTTACATGTAGGCAAATTTCAAAAAAGTAAAATCCACTTTCTCTTTTTAAAGTAAAAAAAAAAAAAAAAAAAAAAAACGCTCCTTACCCATCAAAGATGATATTCTTCCATTTCTCTGATTCTTGTTTTTTCTAAACTCTTATCCTTGATTGAAGATGAGACTTCCATTTGGAGATCTGTTAAAGAGAGGCTTCACTGCCATTGTAGAGATGTGATCTCCTGCGTGTGAGAATGTGTGTTGTGAGAGTGTTCTTAGTGTGATGGTCATCGCTGGCCCTCGGCTGCTGGGCTCCACCACTGCGGGGTAGACATGAAGAATGTTAACCCTTCGCTGTCATGAGAAGACAAAGCCCTGACCCTCCTAATTACCAAGGTTTCTATTTTTCTAAGCTCATTCCTGCACACGCATTACAAACACGCTTCCTTATAAGAGGCTCTGGAATACTATAGATTGTGACTGATCATTGCATTCAAATATTTATAAATTGTTTAACCGAGTCTTTTGTATCCCTTCATGCTCTTTTTCTACTCGCATGAACATATTCGGTATACATAGCAGTGTAATAAGCAGGATAAACAGAGTGACACATGAAACCAGATAACCCATAACCTTCCCCTTCAGTGATCACCCCGTCTGGGTTTATTTTGGAATAATAACTGGCTAATTTCACCTGCATTATCTGTTGCTACTTACAGCATTTCCCAGCTTTGTGTGAAGAAAACAAAGAAGAGAAATCAAGGCAAACATAATTTGGGAATAGAAGAGTGTTATCTTAGTATCACTGATACTATTATAGTTTTCATTAATATTTTGAATTAGTACATAATGTGTGTATATATATATATATATATATATATATATATATACATATATGTAGTTATAATGTAGTGTTGTCAAAAATACCGATTTTTTGATACTGAAATATCTGAATCGCTCCCAATACTCACTTTCCGCAAAATAGATACATGACACCAGCTGCGCTTTCTCGCTCTCTCATCTCTTTTACAGCGAGGTGCCACAAACCCGCCTCCCCGCACTCACTCATTTCATTTGCTCTGGATGAATATTTTTAGTGTCATCAGGGCTTGAATGTCGGTGTGGAATTGCACGTATTGTGCAAAATTTTACTCATTCCCACAGATTTTGTGCTCACCTCCAAAGTGTGCACACATAAAGCCGCCTCTCTACTACATTGAGTTATTTTTCGCTGCTTATTGCACTTAAATGATTAGTTCACTTCAGAATTAAAATTTCCTGATGGGGCCCCATGTCATCCAAGATGTTTATGTCTTTCTTTCTTCAGTCAAAAAGAAATTATGGTTTTTGAGGAAAACAATCCAGGATTTTTCTCCATATAGTGGACTTCAATGGCTACCAACGGGTTGAAGGTCCAAATTCAGTCCCTCCAATGCAGCTTCATGGGGCTCTACATGATCCCAGCTGAGACATAAAGGTCTTAGCTAGCAAAACAATCAGCCATTTTATAAAAAAAATACAAATTATGTACTTTTCTGTGAAGAATCAAGGGTATGTAAACTTTTGAATAGGGTCATTTTTATAAATTCTGCTATTTTTTTTGTCTTGTGGACTTTATGTAAACAACTGTTATGAGAAATAGTTTATTAAGGACAGTACTAAATAAAAAATAACATGCAATTTTCATTAACCTTCTTATTTTGTTAAAATGATTAACATTTTTTGCAGATTCAGCAAGGGGTACAGCTCAACTCTATATATATGTGTGTAGAGCCCTTTATAGCTGCACTGAAACTGCAATTTTGTCAAAATTGTGGCCAGTGAGCAAAACAGTTAATGTCAATCCCTATACTATCCATTTTAGTGTTAGTACATCAAGTCAAGCTAAATGAAAATGAGAAATGTTGCCTTGGTAACTAGCTGAAATAAAATAAGTTTGAGTTTATTATATAATTTATTTTACTCCAATTGGCATTTATTTTATTTCATGTAACAAAAAAGTTTTAGCTTTAGTTTTAGTTAATTATAATAACCCTGGAACATTACATATTATATTATATTATATTATATTATATTATATTATATTATATTATACATTTTTAACTTCATGTAGAATGTGGAGTGAAATATATTACCGAAAAAGAGGTATCCTACATAAAAATAATTCTACATAGGCCTACGTTCAAAACTTCGGAACGATCCTAACGAACCTTAGGACTTTTATTTTGGCATTAGTTTGTTCACCGGTAATGACGTTTGTAGTGTTGCTGTCTCTTTTGCTCGTGTGGGATAAATTAGCCTTACAAAAGAATTATGGCATAATTTGACATTACCGTTTTATTTATTTTCGCAAGTAACGATCACGGAATATATTGAATTATGGTCGTAAAACCGTTCTTGAAACTATCCAGTTAAAACGTGCATGGTAGAAGCTCAAGACGTGTAAGCCAAAGACAGCATGTCATTTTAAAGTTTGACCAAAGTCATTTGATTTTGGACACTTAAATACTTGCTCATCTGTTTAGTGAGGGAAGGACAATGATAGGAGACATGATGCTGAGCGCTTTCAGGCTGACAGTGAGAGTGTCTGCAGCGGTTCAGAGAGGCTATCGGTGTCCAGCCCTCCATTCATGCAGAGCACTGCACTCGAGCCCTGTTCTCTGGGCAGGACATAACAAATGGTCCAAAGTGAAGGACATTAAAATACCCAAAGATGCTGCTCGAGCCCGTATGATTGCCAAGTACACCATGATGATTAGGATTGCAGTCAGAGGTGAATGCGTAAGATATGACTGAAAAATTGGCATTATCCAATCTGGCACTAACCAACAAGTATGGTAATGGTATACTTTAAAGTACCATGGCTCTCTTTTGGTTTTACCATGTAAAGAACATAGTAGTTACCATGTGATACATCTGGTATGTTCACTGTATCGTGACACAGTACAGTGACATTGCTCTGAGTGTGTGGATGCTGACATAACCCTGTACTTGTGTTTCAGAGGGAGGACCCAATCCAGAATTTAATGTTGCACTGGCACAACTTCTAGAGCAGTGTCGGAACAAGAATCTACCGAAAGCCACTGTAGAAGGAGCTATAAAAGGAGCCGTAAGACAGATTTTTTACCATTTCACCAAGTAATATAAAAAACATGTTTAAGGAATTTAGATTTTCGCTCTCACCCGCATACAGTTCATTTTTTCCCCGCTACATGCTTGGATTTGTGTGTTTCTACAGATTCTACATGCAGGCTGCATTTATTTGATAAAAATACAGTAAAAAACAGTAATATTGTGAAATATTATTAAAAATGTTCTATTTTGAATATATTTTAAAATGTAATTTATTCCTGTGATGGCAAAGCTGAATTTTCAGCATCATTACTCCTGTCTTCAGCGTCACATGATCTTTCAGAAATCATTCTGATATGCCGATTTGCTGCTCAAGAAACATTTCTTATTATTATTAATTTTGAAAACAGTTTTTTGCTGTTTAATATTTTTGTGTACCATATAAAAGTTTGTGGTAAGTAAAATTAAAAAAAAAAAAAAGGAAGAAGAGAAGCAGGGATGCATTAAATTGAACAAAAGTGGCAGTAGAGACATTTATAATGTTACAATAGATTTCGGTAACACTTTAGTATAGGGAACATATATAAACTATTAACTACAACTTTTCCCTCAATAAACTCCTAATTTACTGCTTATTAATAGTTAGTAAGGTAGTTGTTAAGTTTAGGTGTTGAGTAGGATTAAGAATGTAGAATAAGGTCATGCAGAATAAGGCATTAATATGTGCTTAATAAGTACTAATAAATAGCCAATATTCTAGTAATATGCATGCTAATAAGCAACTAGTTAAAAGACCCTAAAATAAAGTGTTACCTAGATTTCTATTTCAAATAAATGCTGAATCAAAAAAATGTATTCTGGTTTCCACAAATATATTAAGCAGCAAAAACTGTTTTCAACATTGATAATTGAACATAAGAGACTTTCAAAAAAATCGTAATGATTCCAAACTTTTGACTGGTAGTGTGTGTATGTGTATATATATATATATATATATATATGTTTTTATACATATATATATAAATGGGATGATTAAAAATGAGGTTTTAACAAGATTTAAAGAAATAGTTCCCCCAATAATTAAAAATCTGTCATTATTTACTTGCCTACATACCGTTCCATTTCTTTCCAAACAGCAATAACTGGAAAATGAAATCTTTCAAAATTCTCTAGAATTTTTTATTCTTTTAATCATGCATTGATTAAATGTTAGTATTAAAGGATTAGTTCACTTTCAAATAAAAATTTCCTGATAATTTTTACTCACCCCCATGTCATCCAAGATGTCTATGTCCTTCTTTCTTCAGTCGAAAAGAAATTAAGGTTTTTGATGAAAACATTCCAGGATTATTCTCCATATAGTGGACTTCAGTTGGCCCCAAACGGTTGAAGGTCAAAATGACAGTTTCATTGCATCTTCTAAGGGCTCTAAACGATACCAGATGAGGAATAAGGGTCTTATCTAGTGAAACGATCAGTCATTTTCTAAATAAATAAAAATGTATATGCTTTATAAACACAAATGATTGCCTCGCAAGTGCTTCCGCCAGACCGCCTTCTGTATTCTTCAAAAAGCTTACTCTGAATGTCCTACACCTTCCCTATTCAACTTACGGAACGAATGCGGTGCCAGTTCCGTTTTTTTTTTTTTTTGTAAGTTGAATAGGGAAGGTGTAGGACATACAGCGTAAGAAAATGACAGATCGTTTTGCTAGATAAGACCCTTATTCCTCGTCTGGTATTGTTTAAAGCCCTTTGAAGCTGCACTGAAACTGTAATTTTGACCTTCAACCGTTTGGGGCCAATTGAAGTCCACTATAAGGAGAATAATCCTGGAAAGTTTTCATCAAAAACCTTAATTTCTTTTCGACTGAAGAAAGAAGGACATGGACATCTTGGATGACATGGGGGTGAGTAAATTATCAGGAAATTATTATTTGAAAGCGGACTAATCCTTTAATACTGACACTCTTTTGTCTTTTTTAATGTTTAATAGAAGTCAAAACCAGGAGTACAGTATCTTTATGAGGCCACTGGACCGGGCGGGTGCACGCTACTCATTGAGATTTTGACTGACAACAACACACGATCTCACAGTGAACTCAAACGTATCATGACGAAACATGGGTTAGTACTGATGAGCTGTGAAGATAAGATATATAGGCCAAGTTTCACAGACAGGGTTTAGATTAAGCCAGGATTAGGCCTTAGTTCAATTAGAACATTTAAGTAGCTTTTATAAACATGCTTTGGATAAAACATTACTGGTGTGCTTCTTGTGACAAAACAGTGATACTGACTTACTTTAAGAAATGTCAGTGCAAGTTGCTTTCAGTTAAAACAGCTCAAACATGCATTTTAGTCTAGGACTAGCTTAAGCCTTGTCTGTGAAACCGGACAAAGAAGTAATAGTACTTAAAGGGTTAGTTCTCCCAAAAATGAAAATTCTATCAATAATTACTCACCTTCATGTCGTTCCAAACCTGTAAGACCTTCGTTCATCTTCGGAACACAAATGAAGATCTTTTTGATGAATATAAGCCTAAATTCAATCTGTTCATCATATAAAGCGATCGAGTCTCTTCAGAAAATTTGGACTAAACCACTCAATTCATATGGATTAGTTTACAATCTTTTTATGAACTTTTTGAAGCGTCAAAGTGGCATTTGTCTATGGAGGGACAGAAAGCTCTCAGATATCATCAAAAAGATCTTCATTTGTGTTTCGAAGATGAACGAATGTCTTACAGGTTTGGAACGACATGAGGGTTAGTAATTAATGACAGAATTTTCATTTTTGGGTGAACTAACCCTTCAAGTGCAACTAAATCTACAGCTTTTCTCTGTTTGTCCACAGCGGGGCGCTGTGTGAAGGAGCGCGCCGTAACTTTGACAGGAAAGGTGTTGTGGCAGCATCCAGAGATGGGATCTCCTCTGAGAAAGCTCTAGAACTGGCCATTGAGGCAGGAGCTGAAGATGTGCAGGAGACGGAGGATGAGGAGGAGAGACCCATACTACAGGTCTGAGCACACTTTCTTAACTGGACTGTACAAAATTCAGAATTTAAGCATTTAATTCTGCCTTTCAATTCATCTGTGTGAATTTGAAATTCCTTGGCAAAGGACAGACTTTTAAATTGGAATTAGAGGAAGAGGAATTTGATAATTTATTAATTATTTATTTCATATTGTAGTTTTATAAAAAAAAAAAACAGAAATATAGTCAATGATACATTATGTAGTGTTTACTACAGTTGACCAAGTAGATTAGGTATTCTGAGCTGGTGTGATTGAGTGGAGGCGGGGACTAATTTGCTGATGTTTCTAGAAGGGAAAATAAATTAAATATCAACATTACTGAGAAACTAAATTAATTATTAAAAACCACACTGTTCATTTTATTTTATTCAGCTTCAGTAGATACTAATTTAGTTCTACATCCTGTTTGCTACTTCAGTATAAATTAAGTTCAAAATCAGGAAATTGAATGGTGCACAATATTCCTTGAATTATATTAAACTTGACATGAAACGAAAGTTGCGAAAGTGTCTTTTCTTTCCTATTGTGACACTGACACATATCCAAGTGAAACTGCTTTTTGAACCAGAAAAATGTAGGCGGGACTTGATTTTGTCTATATGGGTCGTTAAATGGTTGTGGTTTGCTATTGGCCAATCTCATGTGAGTGACAGTTTGCCCTGCCCTCGCGCCAGTACACATCATCAGAGCAGAGATGTTGCTGCAAGAGGGAGGGAAGTTATTTTGATTAAAGATTATGAGGGCATATGAGTTTGGTTTTTTTTTTGGTTTTTTTTAAAGATGTACACTGATAAATCATTCATAATAAAAACTGCAATATTCCATAAAAAATAGGAATTGTCCATTTTTATTTCAGTGACGTGATTAGATATTGCCAGTAATTAGAGGATTGTGTAAAATTTGTTATGGGAAATTGTCTCAATTATTAATAACCATTCTTCTGTCCCTTTCAGTTTGTCTGTGACATGACGTCCATGAAGGCAGTGCGGAGTGCTCTAGAAAGTCTGGGCATTCACACGCTATCAGCCGGGCTGGAATTTGTTCCTCACACCCCCTCTCTCCTGACTCAGACTCAGCTAGAGACTGCGTTTACCCTGCTGGAGGCTCTCAATGACTGCCCTGATGTGGTCCGGGTATGGGATAACATCCACGCACAGAACTAGTGTTCACAATACTACAAGTCACAGATAGATGGACTAATTAATGATCTACATGCCTTAAGAGCAACTGGAAGAAAATGACCTGCTTGGCCAAATTTCATTGGACTTGGATTTTTTTTCTGTAATGATAAATGCTTGATTGACCTTGTTGATATATTTTCATCATGGCAATAAAAAAGACATTAGTCATAGATGTGTATCATTTTGAGTAGCGTTATATACTGAATGTTGTGAGCATAAAACTTTTGTTATAAAGATAATATTAGGCAGTAATCACAATTGAATATTGGACAATTTACTGTTTTTTGGGGTTTTTTTGTGTTGTTTGCTTTAAAAATCAGTTTTTTATCAAAAGGATAGAAAGGCAACTTGCAAGGACTGTTTCCCACAACCTGAAAATACAAAAAGAAAAAAGAAAAACAAAGCTGCTCTATGCAAATGTTTATTGAACAGTGAGAATCAGGGTCAGGAATTAATCGTGGCTTGGGGCAAAAATGACACAGGAAGTGAAAAAAAAACTGCCCCAGACATTTAAAGTTCAGGCTGAATTGCTCATTTAAACATTTGATATTTTTTATAATATTTTTGGCCTGTCTAGTTCTGGTTTTAGTACCTTAGCAGACACTGTATTTTTCTGTAGTTGTCAGATATCTGTATTTACTGTCTCAGAGGCTAGTGTTGTTGAATGTATCACTACTATGAATTAGTTTTTGATAAGCTAAACTAAAAACTCTAAAAACATTGAACAGGAAAAAAAAACTCTGAATAATTCCAAAAAATGTTTTTAAAATTACATCAAAACCTACAACACCGGAACCAGAAATTTTTTCAAATATATACTAGCAGAGCGTTTACCATGTTATGATATCCTATTTTCAGCAACTTGTGTATTTGATGTTAATTTCATTTTTAGTCAGCCATAATTGTTCTGATTGTTCAGTAGAATCAAACAAACATCAAACCAACAATCAAAAGTTTGCGCTTTTGATAAGGTTATAATTTTTTTCCATAAAATTCAAATCCAGAGGTCAAATATGGCTCTTTATTCCAAAAATAAATAAATAAATAAATTACATACCAGCTGTGTTTTAAATGGTAATGGTGTGTTCAAGTCATGTGGGAAAGATTGTATTTACAAGTTAAACACAGATGAAAGGCACCACAATGTCGTAATTACAAGTGGGAAACTCTTTCTTTAAACCCAGGGTTTCCGCATTGGAACCGTGGCAGTGAAAAAATATGAGGGATGCAATAGTATCTGTATTGATGGTAAATTTGTTGAAATTAATGAAATATTTTTTTCATTTACAACAAAACTATATAAATTGCATGTACAAAATATGACAGTATTGTACAATTACAATAGTATATACAGTATCTCACAGAAGTGAGTACACCCCTCATTTTTGTAAATATTTTATTATATCTTTTCATGTGACAACACTGAAGAAATGACACTTTGCTACAATGTAAAGTAGTGAGTGTACAGCTTGTATAACAGTGTAAATTAGCTGTCCCCTCAAAATAACTCAACACACAGCCATTAATGTCTAAACCGCTGGCCACAAAAGTGAGTACACCCCTAAGTGAAAATGTCCAAATTTGGCCCAAAGTGTCAATACTTTGTGTGGCCACCATTATTTTCCAGCATTGCCTTAACCCTCTTGGGCATGGAGTTCACCAGAGCTCTTCCACTCATCTATGACGACATCACGGAGCTGGTGGATGTTAGAGACCTTGCGCTCCTCCACCTTCCGTTTGAGGATGCCCCACAGATGCTCAATAGGGTTTAGGTTTGGAGACATTCTTTAGCAAGGCAGTGGTCGTCTTGGAGGTGTGTTTGGGGTCGTTATCATGTTGGAATACTGCCCTGCGGCCCAGTCTCCGAAGGGAGGGGATCATGCTCTGCTTCAGTATGTCACAGTACTTGTTGGCATTCATGGTTCCCTCAATGAACTGTAGCTCCCCAGTGCCGGCAGCACTCATGCAGCCCCAGACCATGACACTCCCACCACCATGCTTGACTGTAGGCAAGACACACTTGTCTTTGTACTCCTCACCTGGTTGCCGCCACACGCTTGACACCATCTGAACCAAATAAGTTTATCTTGGTCTCATCAGACCACAGGACATGGTTCCAGTAATCCATATCCTTAGTCTGCTTGTCTTCAGCAAACTGTTTGCGGGCTTTCTTGTGCATCATCTTTAGAAGAGGCTTCCTTCTGGGACGACAGCCATGCAGACCAATTTGATGCAGTGTGCGGCGTATGGTCTGAGCACTGACAGGCTGACCCCCCCACCACTTCATCCTCTGCAGCAATGCTGGCGGCACTCATACATCTATTTCCCAAACACAACCTCTGGATATGACGCTGAGCACGTGCACTCAACTTCTTTGGTCGACCATGGCGAGGCCTGTTCTGAGTGGAACCTGTCCTGTTAAACCGCTGTATGGTCTTGGCCACCGTGCTGTAGCTCAGTTTCAGGGTCTTGGCAAACTTCTTATAGCCTACGCCATCTTTATGTAGAGCAACAATTCTTTTTTTCAGATCCTCAGAGAGTTCTTTGCCATGAGGTGCAATGTTGAACTTCCAGTGACCAGTATGAGAGAGTGAGAGCGATAACACCAAATTTAACACACCTGCTCCCCATTCACACCTGAGACCTTGTAACACTAACAAGTCACATGACACCGGGGAGAGAAAATGGCTAATTGGGCCCAATTTGGACATTTTCACTTAGGGGTGTACTCACTTTTGTGGCCAGCGGTTTAGACATTAATGGCTGTGTGTTGAGTTATTTTGAGGGGACAGCAAATTTACACTGTTATACAAGCTGTACACTCACTACTTTATATTATAGCAAAGTGTCATTTCTTCAGTGTTGTCAAATGAAAAGATATAATAAAATATTTACAAAAATGTGAGGGGTGTACTCACTTCTGTGAGATACTGTATAACGATTCAATTTAAAGCACCTTCATAAATTGAATAAAAACACCAAAAACATACACATTCTTTATTCATCGTTTTGCAGAAGCAGAGTTAAAAATGTGGCTGAATGTTTTGTAGAAAAGGTTCATTGCCATCATGCTCCAACTTAAGTGACTTGAACACAGCATACGTCAAATACAAACTTCCCAGGAGAACTTGAATGAAACTTAAGTTCCCCCATCTATGAAGATATTAGACATTATGTGTCATAATTAATGGCCTTAGTATAGGACCTCATTATCAGACATAACTATGAATATACGTAGCAATAAATATGCATATAGTAATACAGACTTGGCGTCCTGTATGTAACCAAAATCATGGCTGTAGGTCAGTCAGTTCTCAGAAAACCCTATTTCACTGATCAAGGCCACTTCCTGTCTTTAGTGATAGAATAATGATGAATTGTCAATAGGTTAATGTAAAGCCCCGTCAAAGGCCTGGAGTTCAATCTATATGTGATGTGAATATTGATCCAACACTGGATCTCTTCCCATTCGCGTATTCATTTTTTTTTCTGGTAAAAGGTTGGTCCTGAAGGCAAATGCACTCTGTTGATTCAACAGAGTCTGAAAACGCCAATAAGAAATAATTGTGCCTTCATGAACATGTTTTATTGTGATGTAATTGATTTGTTTAGGAGTGGCCGCTGCTGCAGCATGCAGCTGACTAGTTCACACTGACGGGTTTTTGTCCACGTGAGGGTTTGTTTGTCGATGTTCTGGGTCGAGTCACAAGAGGACGACCCTATCAGAGATTTCAATGTGTTTGTACAGGAAGGGCATTTGGATTATGTACCATATGAAGCTGGATCTGTAACAGATTGCCCTGACGGGTAACCCGGTGAGAACTGACAAAATGCAGCACTTCCACGGTAAGAGAGAGTTTATTATATAACTTTACTGTACAGTGCAGTGTCTCTCAGTTAAGGTCAGATGTAGAACCAAAGCAGGGATGGAGTCCCCAACAGTGACGTAGGAGGAGCTTCCACACATGAAGACACTGTTTCTTTGAAGGACTTACAACTGATTTTAGGTATGTTTTGAAAACTCGTACCAAAAAAAAAAAAAAAAAAGGAAAAGAAAAAAGATTTAACAAAGATTTGCATCAGAACATCAGGAGAGCTGACTAAGAACATGACCACTTTAACTGCACCAGAACGGGATATTTGGGGATGATGTTATTGTTCTGTTATTATTCCAATGTGAAGGTAACACCATATGGGACAAACAGCAACTACTTTAGTAACAAAACAGTAAGTAGATTTTTTTTTTTTTTTTTAAGGGGAGCAGCCTGGTTCTTCAAACAAATCTAACAAAAAATGTATTTATGTAGCTATAGGTCATTTCATATCTATAGAAAATAAAAATCACTAAGAGATCTCCTTAATATTTCAATTGTTTCTTCTAGACACCAATGAAATTAAAAGTGCAAATGGAGTCTCCTGCTTCTCAGATGTTCTTCCTGAGAAAGACTAATCTCATATGTATCCTTTAGAGCTTCAGTTTCTCAATTATTTTCTCAAAATTTGCTTAGATTTGATAAGATACCAAAGTCTGAGAACAAGTCAAAGATCTCTAGCATCTCATCAAATCCTTCCAAGATCACATTATGAGCCATGCTATCTACATTGATGTTTCTCTGTAATACAACTGAATATCAGCAATTGACTCGTGTGATGAACTGTATATTATTTCTCCCAAAGAGATGTCTGAGACAAAGTTCATACTTTTTAACCCTGCCTTGTTCTTACATTTTAATATTCTTTTTAGTTCTAAACTACAGTATATATATATATATATATATATATATATATGATATAAATAGGCAAATGCTTAAGAGTCAATGATTGGATCATTATTGCAGTGATTATTATTTCCATGATTATTATTACTTTCTAGCATGTTATATGTTTAAAAGTTTTCTAACCCTAATTGATTTGTGAGTGTGTAGCTTTTCAGTTCTTAAACAACCATGTAGGAAGACGTATCATGGTCATATTCCAGGATGACAATGTCAAGATTCATCAGGCTCAAATTGTGAAAGAATGTTTGGGAGGGAGCATGAAGAATCATTTTCACTCATGAATTGGCACCTCTGAGTCCTGACCTTAAATTCATTAAAAGTCTTTGGGGTGTGCTGGAGGAGACTTTATAGAGTGCTTGACTCTTGCATTGTTAATACAAGATCTTGACCAAAAATTGATGCACCTATTGATGGAAATAAATGTTAATTTATAATAATAGACTCTGAAGCCTTAGCCTATTTACAACCCGAATTCCAGAAATGTTAGGACGTTTTTTAAAATTTGAATAAAATGAAAACTAAAAGACTTTCAAATCACATGAGCCAATATTTTATTCACAATAGAACATAGATAACATAACAAATGTTTAAACTGAGAAATTTTACAATTTTATGCACAAAATGAGCTCATTTTCAATTTGATGCCTGCTACAGGTCTCAAAATAGTTGGGACGTTGGCATGTTTACCATGGTGTAGCATCTCCTCTTCTTTTCAAAACAGTGGGAAGACGTCTGGGCATCGAGGTTATGAGCTTCTGGAGTTTTGGTGTTGAAATTTGGTCCCATTCTTGCCTGATATAGGTTTCCAGCTGCTGAAGAGTTTGTGGTCATCTTTGACGTATTTTTCGTTTAATGATGTGCCAAATGTTCTCTATAGGTGAAAGATCTGGACTGCAGGCAGGCCAATTCAGCACCCAGACTCTTCTACGACAAAGCCATGCTGTTGTAATAGCTACAGTATGTGGTTTTGCATAGTCCTGCTGAAATACACAAGGCCTTCCCTGAAATAGATGTCGTCTGGAGGGGAGCATATGTTGCTCTAAAACCTTTATATACCTTTCAGCATTCATAGTGCCTTCCAAAACATGCAAGCTGCCCATACCGAATGCACTTATGCACCCCCATACCATCAGAGATGCTGGGTTTTGAACTGAACGCTGATAACACGCTGAAAGGTCTCCCTCCTCTTTGGCCCGGCGGACACGGCCTCCGTGATTTTCAACAAGAATGTCAAATTTAGACTCGTCTGACCATAGAACACTTTTCCACTTTGAAACAGTCCATTTTAAATGAGCCTTGGCCCACAGAACACGACGGCGCTTCTGGACTATGTTCACATATGGCTTCCTTTTTGCATGATAGAGGTTTAGTTGGCATCTGCAGATGGCACAGCAGATTGTGTTTACCGACAGTGGTTTCTAAAAGTATTCCTGGGCCCATTTAGTAATGTCATTGACACAATAATGCAGATGAGTGATGCAGTGTCGTCTGAGGGCCCGAAGACCACGGGCATCCAATAAAGGTCTTCGGCCTTGTCCCTTACTCACAGAGATTTCCCCAGTTTCTCTGAATCTTTTGATGATGTTATGCACTGTAGATGATGAGATTTTCAAAGCCTTTGCAATCTGACGTTGAGGAACATTGTTTTTAAAGTATTCCACAATCTTTTTATGCATTCTTTCACAGTTTTGCCCATCTTTACTTCTAAAAGACTCTTCCTTTCTAAGACATCCTTTTTATAGCTAATCATGTTACAGACCTGATATCAATTAACTTAATTAGTTGCTAGATGTTCTCCCAGCTGAATCTTTTCAAAATTTATTGCTTTTTCAGCCATTTGTTGCCCCCATGCCAACTTTTTTGAGACCTGTAGCAGGCATCAAATTTGAAATGAGCTCATTTAGTGGATACAATTGTAAAATTTCTCAGTTTAAACATTTGTTATGTTATCTATGTTTTATTGTGAATAAAATATTGGCTCATGTGATTTTGAAAGTCTTTTAGTTTTCATTTTATTCAAATTTAAAAAAGTCCCAACATTTCCGGAATTCAGGTTGTAAATCCAAACAGCGACTGTTTTTTTTTTGGCTGGACTGTGTGTGTGTATGTGTGTGTGTGTGTATATATATATATATATATACACAGTGCTCAGCGTAAATGAGTACACCCCCTCTGAAAAGTAACATTTTAAGCAATATCTCAATGAACACAAAAACAATTTCCAAAATGTCGACAAGACTAAGCTTTATATAACATCTGTTTAACATGAAAGTAAGATTAATAATATAACTTAGAGAACAAAATTTTCAGTTTTACTCAAATTAGGGTGATGCAAAAATGAGTACACCCCACTGAAAGTTTCTGGATAAAGCTAAATTTTAGACTACAAATGTCTAATTTAACAAGAATTCAACCATAGATGAGTCTAATTATTCATTACACAGGTGTCCAGCAGACAGCTGACTATAAAAGGGTGTTACAGCCCCATCCCATTTCATGGTGTCAGCAATGGCACCACATGGAAGAGAAATGTCACAAGACCTGAGAAAGAAAATCATTTGTTTACACCAGAAAGGTGAAGGCTACAAGAAGATCAGCAAAGCTTTACTTATCAGTCAGAATACTGTAGCAAAAGTGGTACAAAATTGATAAATTGGTACAAAGTGGTACAATAAAAAGATGGAACTGCAACCATCTCACAGAGACGTCCAGGTCGTCCACGGAAGTTAACACCTCAACAGGAGCGTCTTCTGATGAGAAGGGTTGAAGAAAATCGGCATGCAATTTCACTGCAGTTATCTAAAGAAGTAGAAACCAAACTGGGGTGACTATTTCCCGTGACACAATATGGCGTACACTGCAGAGGAATGGCATGCATGGGTGCCGTCCACGAAAGAAGCCTCTCCTAAAGCCCAGGCACAAAAAAGCCCGCCTAGAGTTTGCCAGGGCTCATGCTGACAAAGATGAAGACTACTGGGACTCTATACTCTGGAGTGATGAGACTAAGATAAATGTTTTTGGAACTGATGGCTTCAAAAGTATATGGCGTCGCAAAGGTGAGGAATACAAAAAAAAATGCATGGTGCCTACAGTGAAACGTGGTGGCAGAGTCCTTATGTGGGGCTGCATGAGTGCTGCTGGTGTCAGGGAGCTGCAATTCATTGATGGCATCATGAATTCACAGATGTACTGCTCTATACTGAAAGAGAAGATGTTACCATCACTCCGTCAACAGTCTTGTCAACATTTTGGAAATTGTGTTCATTGAGATATTGGTTAAAATGTTACTTTTCAAAGAGGGTGTACTCATTTATGCTGAGCACTGTATATCCTTTAAATCACTGCTCTGAATTCAATCCATTTTATTTTTTCTTTTATCATAAAGGCTTGAAGCCAAGTTTGTGGAACTCTACCTCCAGCTCTGAGCGGAAGAAAGCTTTAAACCGATTCCCTTCATTCAATCTAAACTTGCGTCGACCCAATCACTCCACGGCACACTGCAACATTGAGCTTGTTACCCCAAAGGTGAAGGAGCGCACACAGAATGTGACAGAGAAGGTCACGCAGGTAGGATGCATTGTTGGGCTTGCTTTAGGTCTTAGATGAAGATCTGATACTGTTTTTGTAAAAACCTCTGGCTGTTGTGTTGCTGTACAACATATTCACATCCCATCCTCTCACATCAAAAAAGTAAAAAAAAAAAAAAATCCCATTGCGCACTTGATAGTTGATGTCTGAATAAGGCAGTTGGCACAGGGAAAACAATGTGGCCAAAAACCACACGTGGAAAGATCATTAGGACAGAAACATGAACTCTCATTGAAAGACAAATGGCCCTTTGCCATGGCAAAAATCCATAACCCCTGTGGCCCCTGGTCCAAAACAGTGGAGTATCATCATGTAGTCTCACACTGTGTTTTGTTTTGATGATTATTTAAGGATTTGTCTGTCTACCCAAATTTTACATGGCTTTTCCTCTATAATTCTCCTTTCATTTCACCTTTCTATTTCCAAAATGAACACAAATCTCTCACATCCCCAGGCATTCAGTTGTGACCATTTGACCCATTATTTAAGGTTAAAGTCAAAATTGACTATTCTTATTTTTTTATGGAAAATTGCAGTATATACATAGTTCTGTCATTAAACTCTAGATGGCACAGGCTGATGGGTCTTAACGCAAGCTGATGATAATTACAGCATTAACTACTGGCACAAGCTGATTGGTCCTTGTCACTTCTGCAGCCAATGAGCTTGTTGCTCACACATTTAAATGGCTGGTTACATTCACTATAGCAGTTTGCAGCGTACTTAGTTTTTAGTTCCTCTAAAACCCTACATCTTCCCCAGCTCCACCTGTATAGATCTGCTGTGGGTTATTGACATATGCTATTTGTGCAGAAGCACTATGTCTTACTCGCACAGTGTATCTGCTTATAAAGTTCCTGTACTTGCTCTGCAGCAGTCATTAGGCTCTTATTCTTTCTTGTTTTGCTTTGAGCAAAAGCACCCGACTTATTGCCTTTTGTAGTGATTTCCATTTGTTAGACATTCTTGCTAAAACTGATCATCTTGCACAGGTACTGTCTCTTGGTGCTGATGTCTTGCCGGAGTACAAGCTCCAGGCTCCAGACGTCCACAATTGGATCATGTTGCACTATAGTCCTTTCAAAGCCATTTGGGACTGGATCATCCTCCTTCTAGTGCTCTACACAGCGGTCTTCACTCCATACTCTGCTGCTTTCCTCCTCAATGAGCAGGAGGAGGAGAGGAAACACACCTGTGGTTACACCTGTAACCCTTTAAATGTAGTAGACATGATAGTGGACGTTCTGTTCATCATAGACATTGTGATTACCTTCAGGACGACGTATGTGAATCGTAATGATGAGGTGGTGACCCATCCCAAGCGTATCGCTATTCATTATATCAAAGGCTGGTTTCTCATCGACATGGTGGCTGCAATTCCATTTGATCTGCTCATCTTCGGGTCAGGATCAGATGAGGTATGAACTTCTACTGAATGTATGTTAATTTGTGGTTCCGATAAGACACAGCAATGTGTTTCGTTATCTTTTTAAGAAGCGTTTTTTTTTCGAATAAATCCAGAAAACAGTATACTATAAATGTGTAAGGGATATTTCAAAGCAGTTACTTTTATAGAAACATCATTCTACAAAACAAGTGCCAGTCATGTGCCTCATCTATATTTGTGTAAAATATGACTTTAACATTGAACAGACCAGTGGTTCTCAAATGATTTGGCCATGGAACCCACATTTTCCCACAGTCATTAAGCCACGACCCATTTTTTTTTTTTAGGAATTTGACCCAATTCCTAAAAAATTATGGTCCCACTTAATATTAGGTGGCCTTAACTACTATGTACTTGCATAAAAAAATAAGTACATTGTACTTATTGTGTTCATATTGTATTGCAAAACACTTTTGCTGCTATTGAGGTGTGATACGGGTAAGGTTAGGGACAGGTTTGGTGGTATGGGTAGGTTAAGGTGTAAGGGAAAGGTCAACAGTGGAATTATAGATGTAATTACAGAAATTAATTACAGATGTAATTACATGCAGGTATTTTTTAAAATATAGGTACACTGTAAAAACATGTATGTATACAATAAGTGCATTGTATCAAATGATTCATTTAAATGTAAGTACATAGTAGTTAAGGCTACCTAATATAAAGTGGGATCAAAATTATATATACAATTATAATTTGCTTTCAAAAAAACAAGCAAATTTATTTCACAAAAATGTTGACACACACAAAGTAATGTCCCACTTTACTTAACATACTGTACACATAAATTGTAAGAATATACTAATACTCATGAACTCATGAATAAACAGTATAAGGTAAGGCAATTAAATAGCAGTCCCAAACTGGTTTTTATTAATACAATAAAGTTGGCAACCAGAATCATTTTAAAATATACATATATATATATATATATATATACACAAATATAACAACACAAAGTGAAAATAAATTGGATTTTTGGGGTTACAGAAACAACATTTCCCATGGTAAATACACAATACTAACATGAACTGTTAATGAAACATATGGAAACTGCTTCTGATGAATAGAATGAACATCACACCTGCATGTAAATCTTTCCCAGCTAACACGCAAAGTACCAGTTACATAATTTATTGGTTCTTTTTGGTAATTTAATGATTTACTGACATACAACCTGACAACATCTCATCTGACCGCAGATACTGAATCAGGACAACACATTTTTCTCAGGCACTTTACTCTGACAGAAATGTCAACAGCTTTCACGCACGTCTTTCAAAATAAAAGTCTTGCATCAGGAAAAAAAAAAAAAAAAAAAATTAGAATGACGTTTTTTTTTCTCTCTCTCCTTTTTTTAGTTGTTGTTTCTTTGACTACACAGTCCACGACCCACTTTTGAGTTGTGACCCACCAGTTGAGAAACGCTTGCAATTTTAGCACATTTTGATGAAGTATATGGAAATAAGAGCCAGCATTTTGTCTTTATTTTCTCTCTCTATATATTCTTTTTCTATTTTGTAGTTGATATAATACAACTAAATTTGCAACATAATTTATTTAGAATAGGTTATGTTTCAACCTGGTTGTATGTCCCATTTTAAGGAACCATTGCAATAATAATAATAATAATTTAAAAAATCATCATAATTGCATAAAATTTTAAAGAAGTGAACCCTTCAAGGACAAATTAAAATGTCATTTTTATCACTTTGTGTTTCATCTTATGTTTAATGTTTGTCAGTACAGGCCAGGGTTATCTTAAAATGTCAACCCTGTTGCCATGATTTTGTAGAGTGAACATGTTTTAATTGAAAAAAGGAGAAATAGCAACATTAAACTGTAGGTGAAACACCTAGTTTTACAACCCTGAAAACCTGGTTACCAACCCTGTTGCCTATCTGGAGGTTTAATTATATCCAAGTTCCAACATATATTAAAATGTTTTAATTTTGCTTAAAAAAAGGTGACATTTGTGAAAGTCACTTAAAAAAAAAAGTGAATCACTTAATTGTACTGAATGTGCACTTGTAGATTTTAAAAGCACATGCATGAAAACATTGCATTTAGTTTGCACTTAACTTCTTTTAAAGTATATTATTTTCGTAATAAGTACTCATTAAAAAAAGTATGCTAAAGTGTACTTCTGTTTTACAAGGGATATCACACTGGGACACTATTTGTGTCATGATGCTTACTATTCTTTTTTTGACCTCCCATCATTTAATTTGCAGACGACAGCCACTCTCATTGGCCTGCTGAAGACAGCCCGTCTGCTGCGGTTGGTCCGTGTGGCCAGAAAATTAGATCGATACTCAGAGTATGGAGCTGCAGTCCTCTTCTTGCTCATGTGCACCTTTGTGCTGATTGCTCATTGGTTGGCTTGTATCTGGTATGCCATCGGCCATGTGGAGAGGCCTTACATGAAGACAGGTTGGCTGGATAACCTGGCCGATCAACTGGGGAAGCATTACAATGACAGCGATGCCAACTCAGGACCCTCCAATCAGGATAAATACATCACTGCACTCTATTTCACCTTCAGTAGTCTGACCAGTGTGGGCTTTGGGAACGTCTCTCCAAACACCAACTCTGAGAAGATTTTCTCTATCTGTGTCATGCTCATTGGCTGTAAGTAACTGTAAAAAAACTCTTTATTTCTCATTGAAATATGTCATTTCTATCTCACTGTCCTGAATACTTCTACTGTCCCTTCTTTAGAATATCTGGCTAGTGACATTTAGTGTTGGTGAACTACACTCTTACAAATAAAAGTTCTTTATTGGCATCTATGGTTCCATGAAGAACCTTGAACATCCATGGAACCTTTCCATTGCACAATTTCTTCAGATTATTAAAAAGTTCTTCAAACTAAGAAAAAATGGTTCTTGTAAGAACTGTTCCTTGAAAGGTTCTTTGGGGAACCCAAAATGGAATTTTTAATGGCACCGCTGGAACCTTTATTTTTAAGAGTGTAACCAGAGTTGTGGGGGATCTGAACAATTCTCTTAAAATCTTAGCCTAGTTGTTTGCTCTCTCTGTACTTTGGGAAGCTTTGGTAAGCATGAATGTCCACTCCTAAACCTAACTGTCAGTGGAGCGTAAGCAGATTGTACGAAATTGTACGAATGAGATTGTACAAATTCATATGCCACCAATTCGCCAAAACATAAAGTAGTTACGAATTGCCATGAAAGTGTTGTTATATGACAACTGGCCTGCCGTGGCCTCATGGGATAGTAATAATACTTAAAAAAAAATTTCTTACTGACATGCACAGCCAACGCATAATCATCATCTCACTTTGATAGATGTAGTAGTAAATTTTCCATCTTACTCTCTTTTCATCTGTCAGTAAAATATTTGCTATTTTTAGTCTTATTCTTTCAGCATTTAAGCACAGTGGGAATCTATATAATGTGGGCAAATGCAATACACTAGATGGTTATGGTTTTACTTTTAGTTTCAATTTTAGTTAAAATTGCAGTAAGCAATTTCTGAGAAACACTGTTAATATTTGAAATCGACACCCAAGCAAACACACCTCTCCCTTCATTGCTCCGCCCCCAAAATAACGAACATACTATGCAACACAGGCAACTACAGCTGGCACATCAGACAGGTCGTGCAAGTATGGATGAATCAGCTGGAATTCAACAACAACCACATACAACAGCATATCTTGGTTCCATGAAACAGCAAAAACCAAAGTTAGGTTTTTTCAGATCGAGCAGAAACAAAGCAACCTCGGCCTCCGTTTTCAGGCCTTCCCTGTCTCTAATGTCTCTCCAGCGCTGGAAAGCTTTTCCCTTGAGGGAATCTCCGCTACCATTTTGAAGTGTGTTCAACTTCGTCAAGTGGGCAAGAGAAGTTTATTTGGACAGACCCTGGACCCCTTGGTTTTGACAGAGGGAGCGAGTCTACTTGATATGTACACTTCAGGCAGATCCATAGACCACAATGCAACATGATTGTGACGTCACCGCATATTGCGCTTAATTTACCCCCACCCCACAATAGTGTATGATATTAGAGTTATTTTGACATTTAACTGCATAATATTTATAGCTACCTTTAGGTGGATGTTATAGTTTATTGTATTGTTATAATTTTTTTATATTTTCTCCAACAGCCCAAGCATACATACAGACCTATAGAATGGTGCGTAAAACAAACTCATAAGGGGAAAAAAAAGCTGTAAATAATAAATCGGCTCCATAGCGAATTCCAAGAGCTTAAGGTGATGATACAGGGCAACTTTTTGAGCAATGTTGCTGGGCAATGTTGCCGTCAATGTGCAACCTGGTGAGACACAGGGCAACTAATTAGGGCAATGGACAGCTGGCAGCAACTAATCAGAGAGGAGCAAATCTATTGCCAACCCAATAAATACTTTATTATAAACACTTGTTAGGCACTTTATTTCAACTTTTCAAATATTTTCTTCGTTTTTATTAAATATAAATGCCTTTCCGTTCTGATTTGTGATAGGAAAAGTTTGGCAAAAGGCGGATTCGAACCCACGTCAATTGTGCCACTACAAACGTTAATTGAAATGCATCTTTTTAGTATTTAACTGAAAACATTCGGTGGCTAAGTTACAACCTACATACATTAAATTGGACACCTGTTGGTATTTTAAGCATTAAATTAGGTAAATTCCCTGTTTTGGGTTGACACATGACAACTTACCAGCGTAAAAAGATATAAGTTCACGCTCCTTTTCTTTGCTCCACTGCCGCTGAGAGGCCACCATCTTGTTTGAATTTTTTCTGAAATCTCCAAGCCGGTCACGTGATCGGCTGCTAGCAATCTGATTGGAGGGTCTCAAAAAACTGCCCACGACCGAGCTAAAGTATCCAGATAGAAATTTGTTGCTCATTCTCAATGGGAAAGTGACAAAGCAACATTGCTCAAAAAGTTGCCCCGTGTATCATCCCCTTTAAGGGTGTTCCATTTAAACACAATGCAAGGGTTCCACCAGTAGTGGGCACTCGTGCAGCGTAAGCAATGACATACAGATCCGAGTGAAGGAGACGGAGGGAAGTTAGCGAGGGAAGGGCATGAAAAAATTGGACTTAAAGGCAGCCCTAGTACAAATATCCTGCTTGCTCACTCTCTCTCCTCCCCCATCATGAGCATAATTGGCTACAAGAGTGTTTTGATGCTCGGTGGATCAGTCCGATTCACTTTTTTTTCTCCTATTTACACAGCCAGGACTATGTACAAACACAATTTTTTTTTCAGCACAGATAGAACAGACATCTAGCAAATATTCACAAAATATTTTTTTGGGTGTTGATTTCAGTTTTTAACAGCATTTCTCAGAAATTGCTTACTGCACCTTTAATAACCTTTACCTTACACTTTGCTTGATGTCAAAAAAAAAAAAAAGGAAAAAAAAAAAAAAACGCACTGTCGACTAAATATTCTCCTATTGACTTTTTGTCTTAGCTCTCATGTATGCCAGCATATTTGGGAATGTCTCTGCAATAATTCAGAGGCTTTATTCTGGGACAACACGCTATCACACTCACTTGCTGCGGGTTAAAGAGTTCATCCGCTTCCATCAGATACCTGGAGATCTGAGGCAAAAACTGGAGGAATATTTCCAACATGCCTGGTCCTACACCAATGGCATTAATATGAATGCAGTAGGTTATACTTTGCCAGAATCATTAACCCAAATACCATTGTTGTCTACATACTATAGATGCAAATACAGTGGATTAATCTATGTAATAAAATCCAATCAAACTGCTTATTTTCAAATTATAGGTCATGAAAGGTTTTCCAGAGTGTCTGCAAGCTGACATTTGCCTGCATCTGAATCGAAGTCTGCTGCAGAACTGTAAAGCGTTCCGTGGGGCGAGTAAAGCGTGTCTGAGAGCTCTCGCCGTGCGCTTCAAAACCACCCACTCCCCACCTGGAGACACCCTCTATCACCATGGCGACATGCTCAAAGCACTCCATTTCATCTCCCGTGGAGCCATTCAAGTGTCGCAAAATAACATTGTGCTGGCCATACTTGGTGAGATTAATATTAAACCTGAGCAAACAGCTTTCTGATCCATTGACGGTTTGAGACATAATATAAACTGCTTCCTGTTTCATGTACAGGAAAGAACGACATCTTTGGCGAGCCCATAAATCTGTATGCAGATCCTGGTCGCTGTAATGCTGATGTTACTGCACTTACCTACTGTGACCTTCATCGTATCCAAAGAGACGACATTCTGGAGGTGCTGGACATGTACCCTGCATTTGGAGAGAGCTTTTGGAGGAAACTAGAAATCACCTTTAACCTACGAGACGTGTGTAAACCCAACATCCCAAACACATTTATACATTCCCCTCACTGGATATTGAGTAATGAGATAAAAAAAAAAGAAAAAAGACAGAAAGCATAAAAATGTATCTTCCAAGGAAATAATTATTAATTGGGTTAATTAATGTTCATAATGTTAATTTGTCACAAACTAAATATATATTATAAACATTGTCAAATGTAGCATTCTCACTTAAGAATGAATGATTTGAGAATATAGGATGGATTCAACCCAACTGTCAGCATAAAATCTGTTTTTTTTTTCTTGTGTTAATAGATACTAATAGGACTTACTTTAAAAAAGGAAATTATTTAAAAATCCTAAAGAATTTCTTTAGTTTGTGTGATGGATTTGACATCACTATTGTGACAGAAATAATAAGCACAATTATTTTAAAGGTCACATATTATGCCCATTTTACAAGATGTAATTTAAGTCTCAGGTGTCCCCAGAATGTGTCTGTGAAGTTTCAGCTTAAAATACCTCACAGATTATTTATAAATTTATGTTGTTAATACCCATTTCTGACTACAGTCAAAAACAGGCTGTTTTCGCGCATGTGCCTTTAAATGCAAATAAGCTGCTGTGCCCCGCCCCCTCTCTATGATCACAGTTCCTGCCTCAATCGGATTCTCTGCCAAATATTAACAAGACATCTGCTTGGTTTTGATTATCATCTATATCGCGAACACTCTCGGATAGCATAGTTTCTTTCATCATTAAAGTTTATTATTTCCACGCGTTTTAAAGCTATCAGTTTAAACTTCTAATGGATCGTTTTCTGAGCGCACTTATCTGAAGCACACACACACACACACAGACAGCTGGCTGTCAGACGTCAAGTCTCGTGAGTAACTTCTCTTTCACATTTTTTGTTTTGTTTAAACTGTCAAATACACACAAGGTTCTGTCAAAAACACACACAGTTCACATAAACACAGTCAGTTATGTCTGTGAACGTAAATAGCAAGCAACATTACAGAAATCGTATGTGTATATTAGATCTGTGGCGCATTCATTTAAAAAATAAAACTAATCCACTGCATTCGCTCAGATGTCAGTAAATGAAGACTGTTATGTTCACTCTTACATCCAACAACAAAACATCTCAATTACTTACCAGACATTGTTGTCGCTACAGCTGCTCGAGCGCGGAGAAAATGGCGGACAGCTTATAGCTCGCTGAGGGTGGAAACTATGGTAATACAGTACTGTCAGTCAGTGGGCGTGGGCGGGGCATGAGCAATGTGACGTCACATTACTCAAAGAATCAAAAGGCCTTGTCTAATGAGACTGCTTTGGTTTAATAGGGATTTAAAAACGGAGGAGATATATTTTTATCATTGTAGGGTGGTTGTGTTCACACACTGCCAACACACATTTATATCCAAACACCTTGTAAAAGTGGATTTAGCATAATAGGTGACCTTTAATTATTTTATATCCCTTGTGAAAAAGAAGTGCGCTTAATTGTATTGAATGTGCATGTATAAAGAGAGTACACGCGTAGGTGTGCAGTTCACCTGTTTTTAAGATTTAAAGATTTTGAAGTGTCAAAAGGTCATTCGGTTTAACCGTCCAAAGGCCAGTACAGCCATTTCATTTGTGATTAAAATATCTTAAAATGTAATAAATGTATAGATTTTTTTATTCTGACATGATTTTATAACATCATATATCAACATAGTGCAAAATGATATTAAAATTATGTGTAGAAGTCGTTGCTTTGTTTTGAGAAAGAATGTCCGGAAAAATTAATTTCATTGATGTCATTCGGAGTAACCAATATAAAGGGAACATTTTTGATCAAGCCATGCGGTCAATATCATGTGACAGGATGTGACATCATTCAGACACCTGCAAAGGACCACATGGTCATGAAGCAAAGTAACTAACTCTCGTTTAACTATTTGAAAAATTCATGTTTTCACTTGCTCATATGCATGTCCCAAAACATCAGGTCATTCGGTACAACCGCTATAAAACATGGAAAATGTTGTAATATTTTAATAACTTGTACTAAATATAAAATGTTTGATTGTCCTTTTGCTAGCTAGCTAGATAGATGTCA